>NC_084881.1:22624393-22927424 GCF_023558435.1 Drosophila sulfurigaster albostrigata
CAGGTATTTGTTTTTTGGATAACAACAACATCAAACGTACTCTATAATCTATAATTAATATATTCATATAGTTTTGTTCTGTGCGTATTTTTGGCAACATTTGACCGTGAACTGAAATTTCAGTGCTACTTCGCATGTTGCACGCACGTTTCACTTTTTATGTGTTAAACTTGCAAACACAACGGCAACTGATAGTAAAAGTTCTGCTGAGCCTTTTTGTCATTTCAATTTATTACACAAATATTTGCACACACACATGCACTCGACTCACTTACTTGGTTTGTTGTTATACACGTTTTGTGACTTTGTGTTGTACATTTAATTTGCTTATTTTAGTAGATATGTTCCTTAAAGGAGTTTTGAATTGGAAGCACAGTCTTTTTGTAATTGATAAAAAAAACAATTTAATTCTTATTTCAGCTGCGCTGCGTGTGCTTTGCGCTGCTGCTTCTTCTAACAACGTGTGTAGTGTGTTGAGGCGGAGGGAGAAACATCGATGACACTATCGATGATGTTTCACATTTTTTAAATATATCGATTAATGAGCAGCTGGATAATAATTTTTTTGTTTACATAAATTCAGTTTTCTTTAATAAAAAAAGCGCTATGATAAGGCAAATTTATTTAATACTATTTTCATTAGCAACATTAAACTAGCGAAATGTCGGTTAGTCAAAGAAACTTAAAAAATAAATACGCATTTGAATTTAACAGCTATTTATCAGCTTCAACTATAATCGGCGCTGTTAGAACTTTTTGTGCCTGTTAAAGCTATCGAAGTTACATCGACAATTTACATGCGCGCGGAATTTGAAAACAATTAAATTTTGATTTTTGTATTTCGTCATAAAGTTGTAGTTGTAGATGTTTTAATTATTGTAAGTATAAAATGCAATTTGAGCAGCTAACAGCTGTAGGTCATAATAAACTAAAGCTATGGGCACATCAACCGTTAATCGTTTTTGTCTAAGTACAATGAACACTTTTCAGTTTAAGGCGAACCATATGGCATGGGCGTTTTGTTGTTGTAGGATGTCTATATAGTCTGCAGCAATGGCAGCATTGAAGGCTTGCCTTAGGCAGCTAGGAAATGTCACGCAATGCGTTTAGTTTGGTGCCATCCATGTCAAAGCAGCGACAGTTGCACGACGACACGGGACACTCGGAATTTTGTCTGCAAACGGAAAACATTAAGATAAACATTTACTTACTGAATGAATGATTGGATTACTCACTTGAACCACTGCATAATGTGTTCGGTGTGACCGCCATGACGACACGTCTGGCACCAGGAGAACCACTTGGCAAACGGCTTCAACTGCCAGCCGCCCGCCTGATCCGTAGATGCATCTCCAGCTCCGCCGCCGCCTCCGCTTGTGTTGATCATGGTGCCCATGTGCATCAGACACAGCGAGCATCGTGGTAACGGTTTGCGGCAGCTGGGACACGATGACAACCGATTCGTACTCGTGCTTGTGCTTCGGGGACGCGGCTCATCCAACAGTGCATTCGACACGGACTTGCCACAGAAATTGCAGCTCAAATAAACGGTGCGTGAACTGCGCGATGAGGCGCGGATATTCTCAATCTTAATGTCCAGTTCGGCGCGTTTCTCCCACAGTCCCCAGCTATTTAAATAATCCAAATAGCTGGCAATCCAGTACTGTATACGATTGTCCGTAAAATGCTCATTCCTAAAGTAATTGATGGCCACCAAGGCAACAGTTTGCACATCGAAACTGGCATCCATATAGGATTGCAATATGTTGATGCCATCGAGCGATTCTCCAGTGAGCAGCAGACCATTTAAATCACCACATTCGATTGCACGCTGAATACGTTGCTTTATGTAGTCAGCTAACTTTGTTTCCGACAGATATTTGCAGGCGAAAGCAACACGATCCGCCAGAGAAACGCCCTCCTCCTTGAGCACGGCATCAAAGTTATCTTTCTCCATGGTGAGGAACGAGAAAATGGCACGCAAATGTGGATCCTGTATCTGCATATTCGCCGTGGAGCGTTGATTGCGCCACGTTGAACTGCAACGATCCGCATTGAAGCTGGACAGCGCAATTGCTGTGATGCGATACATGCTGGGATCACGCATCATATCCGCCGCCTGTGAGAGAATGTTGCAGGCAGCCAGCACTTTCAAGTGGAAGACACAGATCATGGCAGCGCGACTGAACTCCTTGTTGGCATAGAGTTGCTCTATGAATCTGTCCAGCTCCTGGTCAAAGTACCAGCCACACAGCTGCAGCGCCAAGTCGCGTTGTTCGCTTCTGCAATTAAGAAGGGAGAAAGAGGGAGATTAGAATGGAGCAAGTTTATAATGAGCCCTGTTAAGAAAACCAAGATTAAAGTGAAGATGTTAAGAGAACCAGAATGCATCTTGTGTAAAAATTGCAGCCTCCTAGCTCTACCGATTTGACTTAAAAGCGATATTGAAGATTATTAGCGTAATATTTTTTAGAAATTTTGCAATACGCACAAATTGTGTTTGTTTGGTATAACATTTGCAGCCTTCCAGCTCTTACCGTTAGAACTAAATACGCGTTTTAATATGGTTAGAATAGGAATTTTTAAAAATTCGGAATTATTGGATGCCTCAATTTTGAGGACTAGAAGGTCTAACAATTGCAGCCTGTTAACTCCTACCGATTAGATTTAAATGCAATATTTAAGATAAGTAGAGCAGAAATTTTAAGAGAGAGAAATTGTGTAAACTATTTGGTATAACATTTGCAGACTCCTAGCTCTAGCTGTTTAGACTAAATGGTTAGAATAGGATATGTTAAAATGTTGAGAAATATGTAGCATGTCTAAGAATTTGGAACCTCCTAACTCTTATGTTCTGGACAGCGATTAATAGCTAACTATCAGTATAGGACTAACATTAAGTAATTTATTAAGTTACAGAATGAAAATCTTTAAAAAGTCCTCAGTCAAACTCAAGCCTTCTCAAACTTACCGATAGCACACGAGTTTGTTGGAATTGTTGATGCCATCCGGCCATTGGAGCAGCTGCGATTCAATGCGTGAACTTGCCATTAGCGCCTCTGAAGTGTGTCCCAAGTTAATGCCCAGCGTTGACTTCAAGCCCGTCAAGCGTTCCTCACAAAACACATTTCCCAGAGTTGTCCACACATTGCGCAAATACGGCGTCAGCTGCAGCTCAGCGAACCTTTTATTGTCTGGTTTATTCATGCCATAATCCTGCAGCGCCCGTTGACGTGTCTCCTCCAGCAGATCCTCTTCGAGCAGCTCACGGTCCAGGAAATCAAAACTCAGCGAATTTTGACCCATTTGATAATCGGTCAGAGAGCTGCCTGTACTGTGTGTGCTGCAGCTGCTTGTTGGCGGCGCTGTGGGTGAGGCAGGCGCAGCAACAACTGCTGGCGATGGAGCAGCATAAAGAGGACGTTGCATGAGCAGCGGCAACTTATGGCGATTGCTGTAAGCCGTATGCAAACTGGCGGGCAGACGAAAGTCGAGTATATTCAAAGCATCCGCCAGCAGCAGCATGCGCTCAAAGTCACGCGGATGCCAGGACAATCCGTTGAGGGCGGCAAACTTGCTGCTGTGCTGATACTTGGCAGGAAACGGACTAATCTGACGCTTCACATGATAGACTTCGCGACTCGACTCGTTGTCCACACTGCGAATGTCATACAAAGTGATGTAAGGCGAGTCCCGCTGCAGCGAGGAGAGCAGTGAAGTGCGCGTTGGACACCAGGCGAGCTGCATGTGATTGCGCGATGAGGAGATCTGACGCAGAGGCCGTTCAATGGCGCGCAGATCCCACAGCATAATCATGGAGTCCACGTAACTGCACAGATAGTTGCCATTGGGGGCAACGGCCAGGCCTTGGACAGCCTTGGTCTTGATGGACTGGCAGGTGGCGTTGCTTTCTAGAAATGGGAGAGAAAGTTAGTAAAGCATTGAAGTGAGAAAGCTAAGGCTAAGATTCAATTTACGTCGCAGATCAAATAGTTTAATCAGATTCTGACTCATGCCAGCGATGAGAACACGATGATTGTGATCCCAGCACAGTGAATTGGTTGACTCGGAGAGGCCAAAGAAATTCGCCGTTTCCTTGGGAACGCCGCGTTCAATGTCCCAGATGGTGATGCACGAGTCCGAACGATGTTTGTCATGGCCAATGGCCAAAATATTGGCATCCAACTCATTCCAGGCGAGACAAGTGCACATACGTTGTTGACGCGGTGCTATAAGGGTAGATATATTAATTAGGGAGGGATATATTAAGTATAAACTGATCTTACTATACTCCCAGCTGCTGTCAAAAGTGTCTCGAAAATTGCAAATACCAATTTTGCCATCTGCTAAACCAACAGCGATAATCGGTTGATCACTGTGATAGGAGGCGGCCACACAGCGTGCGTATTGATAGCGCGACTCATTGGATAGATAATTGCAGGGTATGTAGGGCAGTCGACTCTTTTGTTGTTGCGGCTGTTGGATTTCCTCCTTGCTGCGCACCTCGTATAAATTAATTTCCTGGCCCCAGGAGACGAATTTGTCGGGAAAGTTGGGAAACCAACTGATGCCATGTATGTTGCCGCTCATTTTGTTGCACGCAGCAAATGCACAATTTTTATTTTATTAGTTTTACACAATTCACAATTCTCAATTGCGTCGCTTCTTATCAGTCGTGAAAGAAAAAAAAAACAACAGACGGCAAACAACTGAAAACAGCTGATAGTGCAATGCGTCGTAGAGAGCTACAAAACATCGATGACGACGTACTCTCGATAACAGCTGAGGAGCACTTCTGTTGTTGTGGCTTATGTTAACCATGTTTGCTGTAATGGCAAATATCTGGCAACGCTCAAAAGTAACGGTGCTATCTGAAGAATTGAGACGCGCATTGTGAAATTCGTGAAATTTTATTATTTCATTGAAAATGTTTAACAAAATTCGGAATACAGTTCGATATAGTGTCGTGTTGAAGCAGTACATTTTATAACTTCGTTTCTTCAATAGCTCTGTCATGATTGCAAGTAAGTAGTTTTCCAAATACTTAATACAAATGCATATATTACAATTATTTAAAGCAAAGGTGAATATTAAAATAGCTCAGTGACATTGTTTATAGCAATGCTGTTGCCCACCAAGCCAGTTAGATGGCGTTTTTTCGAAGTATTTTAGCTACCAGCTTTAGCTCGTTAATAGATAGTTGTCAGAAATGTCTCATAGATGGTGCTGTTCCCTCAATTTACAAAGCAAGCAGCTTGGGCTCGTTGCTGGCTAGTTGTTAGCAATGTCCCATAGATGGTGCTGTTGTCTGAATTAACAAAAGTAAATTTGAAGTTTTACGCGTGCCATCTGGTTGCAAGTTGTCTCACATGCATACATACATGCAGTTCCAGTTGAACGCACACACACACACATGAGTAAGATACAGAAACAGCATAAAAGCTGTCATACTATCGTGTTTTTGCTGCTCTTTATAAGGTGTGCTTGAGGTAACTACTCAAGTGAATCATCATTATAAATGCATAATTGGTATTTTTGGGGGAACCTTGTTTTCTGTTTTCTGTTTTCTGTTTTTAATGCCAACATTACGCGCAACTGTCGCGTGAAATGACTTGGGCTTCAGTCTTTAGTTTAATGTTGTTAACGTCGCGATTATAAGCAAAATATTGTAATGGAATTTCTCTCGTTAGTTGTTGTGATCATAAATTAAAAAGCAAATGCATTTCGCTACGCTATGTGTATTTATGCAATAAATAAATGTTGTTCGACAATTCAATTGCAAATAACAAAAGCGCTTTGTATATTAAAAGAGCAAAAAAAAGATAAATTGAAACGCGCAGATGTCATGCGGTTCACAGCGGAAACGGAAACAAAGCAGCATCAAAAATATCTGCCCATAATGCCCCACAACTCATTCAGGTCATAATCTACCAAATATATATATAGAGCTGGTCAGCTGGCCACATATCAAATATCCATCACAATCATCATCAACATGATTATCATCATCATCTCATCAGCAGTGTTCCATCATTCTCGTGATGAGCTTATTTTGTGCGTGGTCTTAATTGATTTCGTTTGCAAAAATGGCAATAAAAGAACAATTGTGAATAGCAAATGCGGAAAGTGCATAACGGGAATATACCGTGTAAATAGGTCACAGATTATCAGATAATAACAAAACGAGTTGCAAGCTGTGCCCGAGAGATGGCGCCAGCTGCACTTTGAGCTTACAATTTGGAAGTTAACTTGAAATTTCGAATTGAATGTGATGCAAGTTTGTTTTATTATTGAAAATATTATTCAAATATAATATTATTTTTTCGTTTTCTTTTTATTTATATATGTGATCTTCCCTTTAAATAATCTTGTGCAGAGTATTGCAAAAGAAAATTATAATAACAATAATAATTATTCCCCGGGGTCTCTTCAACTAATTAGCATTCGAATATTCAACTAATTGCAATTGTGCGTTGCCCCAAAAAATATCGTTCAAAATCGTTTGCCTTTTTCCGATTACACAGTTTGATTTATGCGTTGTTGTTGCATGCGAACTAAAATTGCATAAATAAATGTTGTGCCAGGATGCAGGCAACAAATCAGCGTAAATCATATTTCATTAATGTATAGAAATATCCAAAATAAATTATACAACAAAATAGGAATGGAATTTTGCATTGTTACAAGAAATTGTTAAATTAATGTGAGTTCTATTAATATTGAGTGAATTTTACTGTGAATACCAATCCAATTAATTAATTGATGGCAAGATATTTTATATTGGATGCAGTTGATTTTATTGCTTTAATTAATGAATTTAATAGTTTTTTTTTAATGATATTCTCATCCATTTAATTAATTATTTTCAATTTTTGTCAAGCAAATGCTTTCATGATGTTTAAATTGTTTTTTACAACTATCTCTTTATTTACATCACCATTTTTTATTTCCGCTCATTTTACACAAAGCAAATATTTAAACACTTTGTATGTTGTAAAACCTGCTGATGGTCTATTATATTATATTCGTGTATTTCGCATCTCATATTAAGCAATAGCTTAGCTCGCAGACAACACATTTGATATTCCATGCCATTTGTTGCATATTCATATGACCGAAAGAGATGAAGGAGTGTCATATATCAATTTTGCATCGCTTAGCGTTACACAAAAAACGTAAAAAATACATATAAGAGAAGTGAGAGAGAGATAACGGGAAATGATAATAATAACAAGAGCCAATGAAATTGCAAAATTAATGCCTCTCATGTAAATGTGTGGCATGCATATTTCATGACAACGCGACAAAGCTTCAACCAAAAAAAGAAAACATCAACAATTATGTGGTAGCATCTTGCAAGGGAAGTATGATCAACTGGGCAATACCCTGTAGTATTGCATCAAAGTGTTCATTCTTTGTATTCTCAATAAATTTCAACACTCTTTAAAAGTAAACTCTTCTCTATTCCCTCCATTTTTTATCATTTGTTTGCACAACTTGTTGATACCCTGTTGTATTCGGGGATGTTAACGAGGGATGACAACAGTCGCAACGTCGCAACAAATGTGCCCCCAGTGCGCGTTTAACTTAAATGGGTCGTGTCTTTATGTCTCGCTTCGTTCCTCATTGTATTTATGCATTATTTATATTTGTTTTCAAAAAGCTCGGTTTTTATGACCGTGTCTGTGAGCGATTTTTGTTTTGCATTCATTTCATTCTTATTTTGTATTTGCCATTTATGAACATATTAAAAAATATTTATTTATATTTATGCACAAGTTCGCAGCGCGAAAAATTGCATCACACACGCAGCAACGAACAAATATTTTTACGCAGCGCCCGTGCATATGCAACGATTTTTTTTTTAACCAAGAGTCATGCGCCATGTTGTCAATGTGTGTGTGTATGTGTGTGTGTGTGTATTGAAAGAGAGGAAATGTGCTTGTATAAAATTAAATGGAGCACTTCAATTTGTTGGTTGTTATTCCTATTGTTTATGTTCTGATGCTTTTTATTTAGCGGAAAGGCTTACTCGATACTTCATGAAATATTTATATTAAATTGCAGAGCAATTATGTCTAATAATTTTGTATTGGCTTTGGATTTATACATCTCGATCTCAGTTTCACACGTTTCGCACTTGTTTCGTGCATTGTTTTCACATAATTTTCCATTTCATGTATTTCATTTAATAATAAATTTCACACTGTGGCAGATACAAAGCGACAATGCCATTCGATTGCAGTTTATTTATGGTACGAGGGCAGTTAGCAAGAGATATATATTATATGCATCTATATTCCACAATTTATATTCATTTATTTTGGACAACATTCATGTGCACAATTTAAGATTCAAAACATTTTCCATTTCAACTGCAAAGTGTATATTAAATTGTTTGATTATTATTATTACTAATTTAGTTTGCTACTTTTGTTTCAATATCCTTGGTCCACTTTCAGGTTCTGCATGATTCGAATTGAAATTAATTAATAACTTCCTAAATAGTTTACTTTTTTTATTAAATAGTTGGTATCAAAATTTTAAAGTCTTTTGCACAATTTAAGATATTAGTTAGTAATTATCCTTTTAAGATACAAAATATTTCACTTTTCAACTGCAAAATGGTTTAAGGGTTTAAAAAATACTCCATAATTTAAACAATTTTATTTTGGTCCTTATAATAGACCCGAATTTATTGTAAGAATTGAAGCAAAATAATTTAGTAGTTTATATTATAATTGGTATACAAAATATACCACACCTTTTACCCATTTATTTTTGTTTATTGGCTCCATTTTCCGTGGCCCACATTTGAGCTGCATTTAAAACTCCATCGCAAGTGAAAGAACTCCCCACGTCACATTGTTGCCTCATCCGCAACGTTCTGCAGTTTGTTGCACTGTTGTTGTTGCTGTTCTTGTTGTTGTTGTTGTTGATGCTCTTCACCCCCTCAACGTTGCCGTTGACACTTCCTGTTTTTGTTTTGTCCTCTGCTGGTGTGTGTGTACTCGAGTCGCGACTGCTGTATCGCGTTTTAAAGTGCAATTTTATGAGCCGTTAACAGCACATTACGTATACGTATTGCATGCAGTCAGTGCACACACTCGCTCATACACACACTCACACACACTCAACCAATATGTATTCACAGTGCACTAGCAGCGTCATAGATTAAGTTATTGTTGATTTGCAGATTTGACAATTTATTGAAGCAGAAAATTCGCAATTTTACAAATTTATTGCAGAGACACTGCAAATGTTGGTAGGAAGCTGTTGGGTCATTGAAGGCGGGCGGTGGGCGTGACAGGGGGCGTTGTTTCACGTTAGCATCCGCTGTGTAATTTTTACTTTTATTTATTTATGCATTTTTTTGTTCAAGACACTTGACAGCTGCATATGCGCAAACAGTGTTGTACAACACTGGACGACAGCGAAATTAATTGGAAAACATATCAAGAAAACGCTGCAAAAACAATCTGCAACTGGTTGTTCGTAGTTGGTTCAGCCCAGATGCTCACAGTTCTCCCTCATCCAAAAAAAAAAAAATACATAGAACGAACAATCTGATAATTTGAGCATTTGGTGCTGGGTAACGGAACGACTCGAAATAATTGCTTTTTTGCATTTTATTTGCATAATTAGAGTTTGATATAAGCCTTAGAGATGCGCATGGTGAATGTAATCGATAGTTATTGTAAAACTTTCTTATTTTGGGTTCATAACTTTACTTTAAATACTGCAATTTGTGACATGGCTTAGTGTCGTTTCTAGTGGATTAATTAAATTCTTCTTCTATATGAATTAAGTTCTGTTTTATATATAAATAAAAGTATTAAATATTTTATATTTTTATATATTCAAATATTTTTAATGTTTGCTACACACTAAGCTTACGTGACAGAACTTAAAAGAACATTAATATGCAATATAAATAATATATTTTTATTAAATTAAATATGGATAATAGCATTTATTAAAAAAAATAAAAATTTGTATTCTATGTTTTTAATATTTAAAAATTTGAAAATATTTAGTTTTCGTGACACGACTTGGTTTTATCTCTTGGGACAGTAATTTAAGGTATAAACAATATTTTATGTTACATGTACATATATAGTTAACTTTTACAATATATATACATATGTATATACTATACGACTTGTGTTATAGTAACCGATTTCATTAATTTCAACTACTTTTTTTCGTGCACTTATAGCATTTAAGTTATTAAATTAGACAGATTAATTTTTAAAATATTTTACCCAAGTTTAACTTGCTTTTCCATTCCATCAAAATTATTGCAGCTAAGGCGATAAGTCAAAATTGTTGATGCCGACGGCAAAATGTTATTTCTAAATTTGAGGTGGGGTAAAAAATTAGTCGTTTTGAAAATAATTATGTTAGATTTAGAAAACGGCATTTACTTTTTATTTCGGCAAGATAAACTTGCACGATTTGCAATTCGAAAGAATCATGTGAAAGTGAATACCGGAGCACGGCTGATAAATTACGTTTACTAGTTTTTATTTGATTTAAACGATATATCTAAGTTTTGCGTGACACGATTCGGTGTCACCTCTAGTTGCAGTAACGCTTCCACGCTCGCTGCATCAATATGCGTGCTGTGCAAATTCGATTTTAATAATTGGAATTTATCTGGCTGTAAAATTTAGTTGCACTCAAAATGTGTAGCATACTTTTCGGCTTGCGTGTGTATTTTACTAAATGAAATTGCTTTTTAATGGGCGATACTACGATAGAAGGAAGGCTACACATGGCGATGGCGATGGCGATGGAAATGGAAATGGAGACGATGTTTTTGGGATCGATTGATTTGGCAGTTAACACACTCGTCAAAAGTGGGCGACAAACAAATTTGTGAGAAATAATTTTCAGCAATTGCAAATTGCTAGCTGTCAACGCCTTCGAAGCGAGTATTGGGAATGAGAAGTGGGGTGTGGGGTGTGGGGCGTGCCACAGAACAGACATATAACTGACTTACAGCCATGTCGTGTCTGTCGTTCACTATCGCTGATCACCCGTTAAGCTGACGTTCTACATGACAACAGCAGCAGCAACAGCAGCAGAAGTCAAGGCAGAACGCAGCATGCAGCACATCCTTGGTTAACTTTGACTCTCTGTCTTGTTGTCTGTGTGTGTGTGTGTTGAGTGGCGTGCGTGTTGCCAATTCCTTTTTGCAATTGTATTGACATGCCATCCGGATTGTAACTTGCGCCTTCGTTCTGTTCCTTTTGCTGATGCGACAAATTGACAAACGCATCGAAATGGATCTGACGCACTTATTAATAATCTTAGCTAGAATCTATGAAGCTGCAGCCTCTGCCTTGAGTGCAAAATGTCAACTGTCAGCTTACACAATAAATTCAATTAATTACGACTTGTTGAGAATTTAAGATTTTCAACTGATTCGTCAGCAAAAATAATGTTGCTGTTTATGCTTTATTATTTAAATTCCATCTACATAAAAGTTTAATAGGTTTTCTCGATAAAATATTATAATTTCAATTTCAATCATCGTTTAAATTAATATATGTTTGACAACTCTGCAATATATATATATATCTTTTTTTTTTACATTTTTTAATGCAAGTTTTAATTAATTATGCATTTATGGAGAAAAAATGAAGCGATTCGCTCTGTTTGATTGCTGTCCTCTCTCATATTCCTTATTAAATCAAACATTTTTACAATAACCTCGTTAAAACTGCAATCAATTGCATTACAAAAAAAAGTTGTATAACCAACAGTTTTTCATATTTTTAATAAAACTCAATCCCAAAATGAAAACAAACAAGAAACTTGGAACAAATTCCGAAATTCCGTTTTTTGCGGTGATTCTTTGCATTAAATTTGCTGTAAAAAATATTTGAAATGTAATATAAACCAATATGAAAAAAATTACAGTGTGAAAAAGAATGACTGGGAGATATCTTTTAGTTAAATGGAAAATACATCATATTACTAACATAAATGAAATTGCAGCTAAGGGAAGTGTGAAGAAGTGTTTATTGTAATCGATTTGTTATAACAAACAAGTAAAAAAGCTACAGTCGAATGTGCTCGACTGTGAGATACCCGGTACCAATTTTGAACCAAAGCAGTGTAGTAATAATTTTAAAATATACCAAATTATTATACTGCAATAATACTAAAATATATTCTGTGCTACATTTGGAATATTGAAATAGTACTACATAAAAAATGTACTATAGCGTACAAAATATACTAGATGCCAAGAACTAAGATCTTCAGAAGAAGTGAAAGAATTAATAGAAAATAAATTTAGGCTAGGTATGTTTTAAGTTTAAACTCGTTCATTTACATGTTGTTCGCTACCTCCCGTGGTGAATATTTTATTTAAAGGGTATAATGAAATGCTGTTCGTGAGCTGGTTATGAAAAAAAGATGCCGGGCATATTTTTGTTTGAATACAACTTTTGAATAAACAAGGCCAACGCGGTTGAATACAACTGATACGGCTGCCACACACTGCCACGCCCACCACAATGCAGATGAATATGACATGTTTATTATTTGCTTGCTCCACATTTGCCGCAATCGTAGGGCAAGCAGCAGCAGACGCCGCCACATGGGGCAACCGGGGAGCTCGTTGTAGACGCTGGAATTGTGCTTGTAAATTATAATTCAATTAATGAATTTGCGCTGTGAACTAATTTGTGCAGCCCCAAAAGGAAGGTAGAGGGATGAGGTGCGACATTCCCCCATCATTAGCGAGTCGCTGCACGTGCTACGTGCTACACGAAGGGAAATGATTAAGTTGATGCGTTGAAAATCCGCCAAAAAAAAAATAAAAACAAAAACCAAAAAACAACGATGAGCGCAACAATAAAGCTCGACAAAAATCTCGTGTGGTTGTTAAAATTGTGCCGAGCATTGCATAAAATAAAGCAGAGGGGAAAGGGGCAGGCTTGTATTTCATTTTTTTTTATGTTTATTGTCGCTTATCGCCAGCCCGCCTTCTTTTACAGGATTGCAACAGGGGTCCTGTCATTAGAGTCCTGGCGCCAAGATGAAAAAGAGTAAACACTGCGATGAAAAAACGTTAACAACTCTCTTGGGTTTGCATCGTACTATATCTGTGTGTGTGTATGTGTGTGTGTGTGTGTGTGTGTGTGTGTGTGGAGTTGGGCTCGTAACAAAACGCGTTACACACACAGAGATTGTGTGTGTAACCCGCTCGCTCCTTCTCTCTTTTTCTCACTATCTAACGTTGTGAGCACGTGTAACTTTATTAGCAGTCTCCTGGCTCTGTGTGTTACCTTGTCAAAGTTATGAAAACGACTGGGGACCGCCTACTGTCTCTCCAGTCTCTTGTGCCACATGCTGCATGCCACATGCCACATGCCATGCCATCTAGCCGTGTGTGAAATTAGTTTAGGCTACGTGAACAAAGCCAAACTCAAACCCAAATAAAATGCTATTCCTGATTTAAGTCTTTAATTCGAAAATTCAAATTCAATGCATTTAAAATTGCAGTCGACTTTTTTAATAAATGTATGTTCTATAGAAGGCCTTTAGTTTTTGAGTTTATTATTTGTAAAAGTAATCCAATATAAAGTCTAAATTTGTTGTTATTGTGACAGAGTTTTGAATATAGTTCGATTGACAATTTACATATATTATGTCTCTAGCGATTCTCGCACGCGAAGGCTTCAATGCAGCCATCATAATGGGCATTAGCGACATGATCGCACAACTGGCGATCGAGAAGCGATCCTACAAGGATTACAATCTGTCAAGGACTGCTCGGTATAGTGCGATTGGTTTGTTTGTCTGTGGACCGTTGTTGCGTCGTTGGTACATCAAGCTGGACACTTTGGTGTCCAAGGATCAGCCCGCTTTGCAGCGTAGCCTCAAGAAAATGGTTGTGGATCAGACGTGCTTTGCTCCACCATTTACTTTGTTGCTGTCGTATCTGGTGCCATTGGTGAACGGCGAGCGGCACGCAGATATTGTGCAACGCATACGTGAACAGTATTTTACAATCTTGCAACGCGGCTACATGCTGTGGCCCTTGGCACAACTGATTAATTTCACTCTAATACCCATCAACTATCAGGTGTTGTTTGTACAGCTGACTTTACTCATTTGGAATTGCTATTTGTCCATTGCGTTGAATGAGAAAAAATGAGGGGAACTGTAAGAATCGAATAAACTTTATTACATTCGGTTTATTTGTTTCTTTTGTTGTAGTATTTCATTTGAGATTGACTAATTCTGCCCGCTAATTATGGCTACTATAACCTTAATAACTGACAGAAGAATAAAACAGGATAGGATATATATTCTTGATCAGGGTCAATAACCGAGGCGTCTGTCCTTTTGAACACCTGCATCAAATAAAAACGTTTGTTGAAGTTATTCGAATATTTTTAATGTAATAGTATTTTAATATACTAATTTCACAGTTGCGCACACTCGCTTTCTATCTTCAATATTTCATTGGACTGCATTCAAGAATTTATTCCATTTTAGTTTCCTAATTATACGAAATTATTTTCGCTTGAAATTAAATATTTTATATGTAAGTTTTCTTTCCCCATAAATTGAGATTTTACTTCGTTCTACTTTTATTTAGTTGTCGAAATGAAAAGATATCTTTGATTGTTGTCAAAATTCAATAGTATTCAAGGCTGTAAAATTTGCTGGGAGAAATCAAACCATACACGCTTTTAAATTTGAATATTGATTTACATAGAAATGCCATATTTATGAGCCGAAATGGTCAAAGCTTTTGCCAATTGGTAATCAATCAAAAGGACAGTTGACTGGACTCTGGCTTTGCTACAGATGTCATAGAGAAGTCCTAGCATCAAACGGAAAAAGGAATTTCAATTATCCAGCAAGAAACTCATTTCAGTGTCCCAGGCACGCAACAAAAATGAGGTGCCACCTGGGGTGAAGCCTCAAGTCATGGCCATGGTCCAGGGCGCATTCTATGCATAAATTGCAGGTGGCGAAGCAGTTTAGTCTGGTGGTTTGAGTTGCTCGTACATTTTTGCTTTAATATTTTTGCAAATGATGCGACAAGGCGATGGCGCTGTAAAATCTCAGCTTGGGTCATTTAAATGCAGATTGCAATGAGCTGTGGAATGCCCAGGCCACTACAGAGAGTGAGAGAGAGGGGGAGAGAGAGAGGGGAAGGGGCAGCATTTGCATAATGGCGGCGACACATTGCAGCGGAAACGGAAACCTGAAAGTTCGCTCACTGCTCACTGCTCGCTCACTTGCAGGTGTCCATGAGTCGTGCTTATGACTGCTTGAGCTGCCTGTGCGTCCAACCGTGGCCACATTGTCAACTCCTCCTGTTGCTGCCACACTTATTGCTCCCACTGTTCCTCATTGTCGTTAGTAAACGGAAGCTGGCTGCATTGTCGGCGCATTCTCCGAGGGGCATCGGGTCCATCGTCCATTGAGCCTTGTCGTCAAGTGACGCGCTCACTCTCTCTCATGCGAACGTAAACTGAGAGCACCCAGCAACGTTTTTCATTTGAATTCAACTGCAATAAATAAGCTGGCTACTGAGCAAATGTAGCGCCAGGTGATAGTGCTGCATTACAATTCAGATACAATAAAGCCAAAAACAAAAGCATATCAAGCGTGGAGCCATGCTGACTGTCATACTCGTCTGACCAATGCCCAATTCAGCAAAAACAATATTCGTATGTTGGCAAAGCCTTTTGTTTATAATTCGCAGGGATTCTCAAAGGAATATATGCACTCACTTTCTTTTGTGATATAACATTGAAAAAGTACTAGAGTTTTGATTACTTTGCATTTTTTAAAATTTAACATTTGCCTGTTTTTAGTAGATTTGAAAAGTTTCATTTAACATGATAAAATTATTTATCCTTAAATTCACTCTGTTTTTGTTTTTAATGCTCATTTTATTTGGGGATGGTTAAGATAATATTTGCATCCTTGTTCTTTTAATATATTACTAGAAAATAAATTAAAAAAATTTTCATGATTACGTGATTAAATTAATAATGTTCTTTGTTTCGCTATCTGTTGCGAGTTAACTGATTTATTTCGTTCTACATTTTAAAAGTATACATTTTGAATTGTATCATTTTTGTTAACTATTATTAGTTCGAAAACTTTTGCTAATAATTTTCTAAGCTCCTTAATTTCAAAAGTTTATTAAAGCGTAATATAGCTTTAAGCTCTGTTTTTGCAATTTTTCGAAAATTGTTTTAATTAGATTTTGCTTAGGAATCTTAAAAGCTCATTCATGTTCGTTATAGCTTTAAACTCCATTGTTGAAGTTTTTGCTACGATTTTACGACTGTACTTTGTTGGTTCATTTTCTTAAACAATTTCTTAAAATGTGTTGTTGATTAAGTAGAGCCAGAATGAGCTTAAAGCTGCGCTTTAGCTACAGATTGCCAACAGGGCATGCAAGTTGTCAATTCGGCCTGCTGCTTTTGGGTGTTGCAAGTAGGAGTAGTTGCCGTTGTTGTTGTTGCTGTTGTTGGTTTTATGTTTATGTTGCCACATCGTAGCCGGGCACGCATGAAGCCGCGACGTCGAGGACGACAAGGACGACGACAATGGCAACGGCAACGGCGACTCTTCGACTCCAAACTCATATGCGATGCTGCTGTTGAAAGATGCAGCAGAATCAGAAGCAGCAGCAACAGCAACGGCAGCTGTGGCTGCGGGCGGGCGGTGTCAACCATTGTCAGTGGCATGTGTGTGTGTGTGTGTGTGTGTGAGGGGGATGTAGCAGTGGCTGTTGCAAGAGTTGAAGCTGTAGCTGTAGCAGTTGAAGTCGCAGAAGCAGCAGCAGCTGCTGTTGCTGCTGTAGTTACTGGTGTGGCATAAATTTCGTTGTGGTTGCACGTGAAAATTGCATTTGGCTAGCACTTGCTCTGTATGTGTGTGTGTGGTTGGTTGGTTACATGTGTGTGTGTGTGGTGTGTGTGGGTGTGTAGGTGTGTGTGTGTGGTGTTCTGCCCCTTTACGTGCTGTGCAAATTGTGGACTTAAATGTTTATGCGCTGGTTTGAGCCCACAGAGTCACCGCCAACTGCCATTGCAACTAGTATGGCGAGTATTCAACGAGTATTCGCATTCGCATTCGCATCCGCACCCCATTTGGCCGTTTGTTTATTAAGCTTTTTGGCCAAAATAGAAAAAGGTGTTGAATGCCACTCGCTTGCTGCTTTTTTATTGCCCCACACACACACACACACACATCGCTCGCTCGCTCTCTAAGTGCAGAAGCAGCTGTAAAATAAATATATATTTTTATTTCTTCTCTTTGGCCATTCTTTATTTTGTTGTGTTGCCGTTGCCAGGGCGAGCGTATAAATTAAACGCGTTACAGCTGGCAACCACAGCGATTTCTTTTTTTTTTTCTCGCTGTTTTGCCCCCCGTTTTGCTTTTTTTTTTGGCTCGCATTAATTCGCGTTTGCACCCGCAAAAGCACTTAATGCAGCCCTGCCAGCAGCCGCTGCCCTCGTTTCCCTCGCTGCCGTCGCCTGCAACAACTTGCCCTGGTTCAGTGTCGCTTCAAGCGTATACAAAATTTAAATAAGAAACAAATCGAAGTAATGGTTCCACGCTCTTCCTCCTTCCCTTCGATCCACAGGCGCGCGTAGATAGCAAATGCCAAATGTTCAATGTAGTAAAAGGCAATCAAAAAGTAGAGAGAAAATGAGTTTGGATGGGGGCCACAGCCACTATAGAAAAGATGCTGAAGAAGGCGAAGCCATCGGCATAATGAAAAATTAAAAAAATAAATGAGAGAGAGAGAGAGAAAAAGGAACCCGAATATCCTACAAAATGGAATTCATTGAAGCGTTCGACGCACCATATTAAAGGGCATTAATGAAATTATGCTGTTGCCAGCGAATGCAGCGAGCTTTCGAATTTCGAATTTCGGCTGCCAGTTTCAATCTTCCCACCTACCTCTTAAACAAATCTCATCTCATTTATGAGCAGCGAGGATATCCTCAATAGGCAATCACAGCGGAACAGTCTCAATATCCCTCAAGAGCTGGAAAACAGTTTCCTTATAGAATTCCCAAATGATTTCCATCATTTAGTTCCAGCATAATGACAATCTTTTGTTACGTTTACTGGAGATTTTGTTAGGCAATAGATTGCCATTATTACAATTCAATTATAAAACTTTTATAGTATTTTTTACAAAGTAGATCTTAATTTTCGAATCTTACTAACGTATCACAAGAATTTCTTAGACTTTTTGTTTATTTAATATCCCAAAATTTTTTTTTTCTATCATAAAATCCAAATTTAGTAAATAAGAGACTAGCTCAATTAGCAATGGCAATGGATATAAACTTATTACACGAAATAATCTTCTGTTTAGAAATCATTTTATTCCTTCGATAAGATACAAATTTTACGAAATAATAGGAACACATTGTAAAGAAATTTTGAAAGTCTGATTAGTTGGAAGAATTACCATTCTATTATCATACAATTCCAATACTATTTTTATATCAAATTTGAATTAGCAGCTCTTTAGTTTAAAATGTTATTAAATTATCTTAAACTTTTTCTCAGTATTAAGGTATACCAGATTCTTTTACAGTGAACAGATTGCTCGTTATTTTTTATATAATATAATTAGCATGTGCATAAATCAAAGTCTCTGATCAGTTGGAAAACTAAGTGCTTATCGACAAATTGCCAGCTAAAGCCCAGGCATCGAGTGGTCCACAGTCTGCGGTAATGATATGCTGAAGCATTCAATCCACACTCGCACACACACACACACACTCAGCCACAGCTGGCCATGGCCATAGAAGCAAAGCCTTGAAGCCGCAAGACCAACACTCCCCCAGCTGCTCGATGGAGCGTAAAGAGTAACAAAGAGCTTAGGGCCAACACTTAAATACAACGAAACGTTCTTAATCACACGATAGATACGTAGATACGTCGATGCAGAAGATACGTTTCGAGTACTTTCGAACTGAACCCAAGCGATTTTGAATTTGCCTTCGACATTTCAGTCAGCTGTCAGTTGCTGTTGTCTCCACCTCCTCTTCAAGCGTCCAGCTATGTAGCTGTGTATAAACGCTTACAATCTACAAAATAAAGTGCACATAGCAAGACAGCCAAAAGCAGCTCCAGCGTAAAAAATAATCAAACACAAGCTGCTGAGCGCTTTGCGGCCTCCACCAGCTATGTTCCCCCTCGTTTCCCCCTCCTTTTCATCGTTCACGTGGCTTTGGCTAGTTGCTTCGACTATTCGGCGCTTTTGGCACTTTACTTCCGTTTTTTGCACTTTGCATACAAAGTACCGTTAACTACTAGCATCAGTTTTGCCTCACACAACAATCACGGGACTCTCTCCTCATTCTTCCCCACTGACATTGCGGTTTTTCACAGATTTCTTTTCGCTTCGCATTTCGGCAGCTCTTAAATGGTTTCCTTATGGAAATTTCATTGAAATGTTACGCCAGAAATGTAGTGTGAGCGGGGGAGACGATCGAGGAGGGAGAGAGGGGGCCTAAAATGAAGGCAGTCATCGTTTGGTCGTGGCTTGAAAGCCATCAGCCACAGATTTGAGCTCAACAGTTTGCCCGATTGGCCCCAGCACTTGGCCCAGTCATAACTTTGGCTCATCGTTAACCTTAAGTACTCGGAAAGTTTTGTACAGCCTTCAATGAAAATTAAGAGCTATATAGTATACAAGTATACTACTTATAATCGATGACTATGGCAAACTTTTGAATTTATTTTAATAATGTGTAACTGCAAGTTTTAAATATATTGATATTTATTTATACGATGTTAAGTGCGTTTCATACACTGTCGATGATATTTATAAATAGTACTTATTTAATTTTCTGCATGGTTGTCTTTACGTTTCCTTTGATTTCAATCCAAACATTTTGTTGACTGGCTTTTCTCTGAAATTGCTTCCTTGCTGGATGTAAACAGCATTGACTCGATGCAATGGCTAAACGCACTATCGATTATCACAAGAGCTAACAGAGATATCACAATTGGCGAACTATTTTTCAAAGGCATTTTCGATTTTGAACATGTTGTTAAAATTACAAACGAATTTTGATACTTCAAATTTTGTAAAAATTAATTTAATGCATTCTTCGATAAATGATTCTAGCTATATTGATGACAAATAGTAAAAATATCATGTAAGCACATGTTATTAGGATGATCAAAATGTGTTTCTCAAAATTATTCATACCGTTTTTTTTTTTGTATTTTTACAAATAGTTTTACTTGAGTCGTGATGCAAATGTTTGTGCCAACTATGTTAGATTAAGGCAATTGGAAAAAACTAAATATATTTCGATTGTTTTCGCAGCTCGACTTCAACCAATTGAAATCGATAAAAGCAACTCTTTAACAATTGTAATCATTGCGGTGTTCTTACCTTGACTCCGCGAATTCAGCTTTTGGCATTTGTTTTTCTTCGCTCGCTTTATTTTTTTTTGGTGGCTTTCCCCACTTTTTTATGTACTTTCTTTTGGGTTTGAAGCCTGTGGCTGGGCTGCCCAGAGGTCATAATTTCTTGTTAAGCCCACAACGCAAATGGCACTTTTACCTAAATGGACTATAAGGCGTTAAAATGTTGTTATCGCCCCTCCACCCCACAAAAAAGTCCCCCTTCAAAAACTCAGTAACCGGTAAGAACAGAACAGGACAACCACAAACCCTTGGCTTTGGCTGGCGCAATAAAAAGCCAAAATACATTTCGATTATGCGTGCCGTGAGTTGTTTTTTTTTTCTCTCGTGTTTTTTAAATTCGCTTTACAGTTGGCTTTCAGGCAGCCCTTAGCAACAATTGAATGAATGTATGCCTGGTGTAAGTTAATCGAATTTACGCGTTGTAATAAAAAAATTGCTCAACAATGTGAAATAAAATAAAAGAAAATACAATAAAATAAAATATAATTTGCCTGAAAGCGCACAAAATATGCCACTGGGACATAATTTCATATTAAGCTCGCTGACGTAAGTCGACGTTGCTCTTACTCGTATCCTGCAGCTTGTTTATATATCTTTTGTGTATACATATTGCCGACAAATTCAATTCATTCGGCTCAAGGGTTCTTTGTCATATCACTCATTTGCTACTTGTTTTTATTTTATATCTGAACACTTTTTCGAATTACATCTTCTCAATAAAATTTTAAATTGTCTCGAGCAAAATGTGTAAGCCCATTAAAAGTGCAATATGTTGGTGAGTGTTTTACTATGCACAGAAAGAAAAATCGGGCTTAAATCAAGAATAAAATCTTGAATCAAGATTGTTCGATGTCAAAATTGAACCATTCTACAAATTTAGATTGCTCAACCTTTAAATTCAAGATTATAGCATTGTTTCAAGAATGGAATATCTTAAAATTGAACCAAAAAGATTTGCAATCTAACTTTCGATTCAGAATTTTTTTCTCTCTGTGTATAGATACGATCTGCAGTATATTTGTTAAAACTGTGCAACCTTTTAGCTGCTTGGAATGTGGCCTGAAAATTCTTTGCATGATACTTTGCTCGGTGGTTGGAGTGCTTCTAGTTATTGGACTTGTGATCTACTTTGTATTTTTCCACAACAAGGACACACCATCGCTGAAGGCTGCCGACTTGCGCGACATGGTTTATAGCAATAGATTATTGAATCTGCTACAGCCTTAAAATTATTGACAGTTGAATAATGAATAAAGTTTGTAAATAAATCTGTAAATTTAGAGAAGAGAAGTTGACGATAGTATGTTAAGTTGTCCCGTTGCCTGGGAGACAGCTCAGCTGTAGCTTTACATTACTCGCTGTGTGTGCACGACTGTGCTTTATTGTTTTGTATGCGGAGTGTTGTTTGTTGCTGCTGTCTCTCGGCTTGTGCTGTCGGACAACGAGGCGTATACGCAATTTATTTGCATATGATGACCGGCATTGCGTAAAAATTAATGAAAGGCAATTAAAAGCATTCGGAAATGTAATAAAATGCGTAATGTGCACACAGCCACAGCCAACCATCGTTATAGCGAAATGTCCAGCAGCTACAACAAGAAGAATTAAATGCTGGCTATTGTTGTGAAGCTGCTATTTGCTTAATGCAAATAAAATATGATACGCACAAAACTGTCAACTATAAATAAACAATTTTAAATTGCGGCCGGTAAAGATGGCAGCCAGGCCAGCTTTAACATGTAACGTATTCCATGAAACAATAGATAAGTACTGTTCGTTTGTTGCTATCCAATTGATTGCAATTTGTTATATGCTCAAATACTTTGTAATATATATATTTGCATTTGTGTGTGTGTGTGCGTGTTGTGGCTACATGTTTATGCCTATGAAAATTGAATTCAATTGTGCAACTTGTTTTAGTGTTAAAAGCTAAATTGAATTTGTTTTCGGGTTTTTAGTTGTTTTCGGCAATCAATTGGCATGACAATTGCTGTTTGTCGTTACAACATGCTTTTTGTAGATACCGTGTAAAGTAAACAAATGTGGCAAGGGGTGTATCAAAACATGGTAGTAAAACGTTTTAATAACAAATATATAAAATATTATTATTTTTCTATTCTTTACTTTAATATCAAATTAAAGTAAATTACAATATATATATACAATTGCAATATTTTTTTCAACCAAAAATAAAACATTCTTGAAAGTTTGAATTACGATTTGTTCAACAAGAAAATCTTATTTGAAGATTTTGTTTTTAACCAAGATTTTCAAACTACTTTTCAATCTACGATTTTTTCTTATTGTGTGGGAAGTGAACATAGAAGACAAACGAGAATTATTATTATTATGATTTTATCTATCTTATTCTTACTTAAAATTGGGAATTCGATTTGTAATATTTGGTTTCGATTTTTTCTATATATTTTCTTTAGTTGACGTTAAAAAGGTTTAATTGGTCTATAATCATTATTTTATATTATTTGAAGTAAATACAAATTTCTCAAATAATGTGTTCTTAAAAATGAAAATATTGTTGCTGAAAAATTAAAAGAGGTAAATTTAAATAAATCGAATGATTTATATTTTTCATTGCGAATTGAAATATTTGTTTATTATGCTTTTTTTTTAATGATTTATATTATTTTTTCAATTGCTGGGCATCTTATAGTCCATCTTTTACAACGTAGTTGTAGAATATTTGTTGAAGTTGTTTTATTTTTGTTGATGCTGCCACAAATCGGTAACAAACACTGCGCACGAGTTGCGCGCACTTCGGACATGGGCACAGTGCAACACATTTTTGGTGGAATCTAGAATCTGGTGCATTATTGCGATTTTACACGCTGCTGCACTCGAAAATGAAACGGACAATAAGCTCCACTTGGTGGGCAATAAGTTAGTCAGTTTGCAGCTCTTTTTTGTCCAATGGATGCGGCAGCAGCAGAGGCAGCAGGGTGATAGCTGCTGGCTATGGGATATGGGCGTGGCAGCCGCATCGTTGTCCTCCTAAAGTCCTGGCCATCATTGCCACTGTCCGCCACTAAAAGCTTTTTGATTATGAAAAATGTTCGAAACATATGCTCCAAATGACTGCGGAGCGTGCAGCCAAAAGAACTAGACAAAGATGCTGCCAGAGCGGAGCTCATTCGCTTTGTCTCGCTCTCGCACTGTTTTACACTGCCCTGCAAAAGTATGCGTATCCACCGCATTCTAAGTACATGTAATACACGTACTCGAGTAGTGAACATTTTTTATTTCTCGGTTGCATTTCACTCGCTTCTTCTCTTGTTTATTGTGGCTTGACTGGAAATTGTGTATTTCACATTTTGTTGTTTTCTTTACACGGTTGTGTTGCTACTGTTGTCGACTGTTGACTGCTTTCTCTGCTCTCAGCTGCATTGTTAATGGTTGCACCATTTTATTTTGAAATTAATAAAGTGGCAAAAAAGCATAGAATAAAACGAACTACTTCAACAGTCACCACCACCCCCTTGAGTGGCGGTTTGCAGAAACTTTTCCATATATTTTACGATTTTATGCATATACAGTTCTTACTCTTTAGTTTTTGTGTGAAGCTGCAAACAAATTGTTGAATAAGTTCTGCTGCAAATCTAGTTTTAATGAAGCAAAATTTGCCAAATTTAGTATTAATTTGATTTCACTTTAATGACACAAAGACACTAGCTGAAAGTTGGCATCGAGAAACTTTAACTAGGACTCTCCAATTACCAATTTTGGTTACAATTGACATATAATCTTCAAGTATATGCTTTAAAAATTTAATAAAATTAAAAAAATGAATGAAAGTTAATGAGAGTTTATATATTTTTAAATCTCAAATCGATAATTCAAGAATAAAATCTTGTTTTAATATTTTTTCAACCTAAAATGTTTGTATTAAGATTTTTTTTACGATCGAAAATTTCATACTTTTTAATATATTGTAGAATAACACATTCTTGAAGTAGGATTTGAATATTATAAGATGTTTTTAATCTTCAGACAAAACATCTTAATACTAGATTCGTACAACCTAAAAATCTTGGTTTTAATTTTTTACAACCAAAAAATCTTATATGAAGAATTTTTTATTAAGATCGAAAAAATGTGAAATCAATATTTCCATTCTACTTCTTAATTTATTATTTCAATATTATATAAACAATATTTTAAATTATGTTTGAATTCAAATGTTTAAAATAAAGTTCAAGCTAATTTGCAACGCTGCCATTGAAATATGTCGTTTAAATTTGCCTCCGAGTTGGACAATTGTTGGTTATGCCGGCTGACAAGTTGGAAACAACTTCGAAACGAGATCAGACGTACTTAAGTTGCTTCGTGCCACACACAACGCGAGGTACACAAAATAACAATTAAACATCACAGGCTGGCGAAAGTTTTGTCGAAGAGCAAACAAACAAAATACATAAGAAGCGACAGCCTAAGGCGGCAGAAATACCGCACATCAGAAAGGATAGACAGAAGACTGTGTGTGTGTGCGTGTGTATGGGATATACTTTTGGTATGTACTATGTATGGGTACTATATAGCCACAAAAGGACGCGATGGTTGGAAAGTTGTCGCGCCTTGGTACGGCTAAAGGTTACGGGCCAGAAACTTTGTCAGCGAACGTGACATGAAAATCGCAGCGCTGATGAGAAATGCTAAATCGTGACTGGAATATGTGAATGCTGCATAGCCAAAGTTGCAACTTCAGCTGCTTTCTACTTTTTTTTTTTTTTTTTTTTTTTGCGACACATGGCCCCATACAAAGCCTACATGAATGGGGGCTAGGCAATTGAATTTTTACCTCCACTTTGATAGAAAATATGAAACATTAGAAACACGCCCAAAAAGCAAAAAGCAAAGCGTAACTCGAGAGCGCCATGTGGCAGCCAGGCCAAATATAGTAACTCCATTCGAGTGTTAGACAAAAGCAGCAGCAGAAAAGCAAACTATATTTTTAGGCCACAATTTCGTATAGATGGCCGGAGACGTAGATGCAGACTAATGGCTTCATTTGGTACTATCCCCCATCAGACTTCAGAGAACAGGCCAGACAAACAGACGATTCGTTGGCTGCTTGCTTGGCTGGTTACTTGATGCCAATGCACAATGTGTGTGCTCGGAGTGTGTGCACTTGACTTCGCCTGCTGCGATTTTATCGTTTAAAAATATCATAAACTGATCTCTACACAACTTTTCTCTCTCTCTCTCTCTCTACGTGTGTCTGTCTCTTTTGCGTTTGCTCTTTGCTTACGCAGCTCGATCGCATCGCGTTGGTTTCTATAAATACTACGGCTCTTGTTTTTTTTTTCTTTCGTTGCATTTTTTTTCGGCTTCATTTCATGTTGTTGTTGCAGCTTCAGTTACGTGTTGATCAGAATCCCCTGCTCCCTCTCCGTTTCCCCTCTTTGCATCTGTAATTAGATGTCGCCTTGGGTTGGTCTCTTCCTACTCAGCTAGACAAAGGCTATTGCACCCAAGTTGTCTGGCTGGCTGGCTTGGGCATTCAATTACCAACGCGTTGACAAATATTTTTGTGCTCCCAATTTTGGTTGCCAGGCAAGAGATTTCAAATTTATCACCATCGAGTTCAAAGGCCCAACATGTGCACGTGCATCTCAGCGATGAGCATTGAGTAGATCACTTTAATTGCTCAATAAGTAGCAAATGGTCTACAACTGCTGCTGCCTGTCAAATTGTTAAAAGTGGATGTGCTCAGCACTCTTGGTGACTTTAGCTCTTTAGCCAGCCAGCCATGTGGCCAGTCAACGTGGGAGGCAGTTGCCTCTTCTTTCTGTCTCTCATGTCAAATGGCTCCCTTGGAGGCTGTTAGATAATAGGCATTTCCAAATGTGTTAGAAACGACAAAGATATTAAGTTTAAGATGAGCAAAAGTGCCTTGAATATTAGGAATAATTGAGGATTCCCAAGATGTGGTTTAATTTTCAGATTACAGACTTGAGTGTTTGGTTTATATATTGAAGGAAAAAAGATTCTGAATTTAACTTCTGTAAGCTAGAAGTAATTATTATTTGTTTAATAATTTTAGTTTTTAAGAAATTCTGAAATTTTGGTTGAAATCAGATATAAAATGTGGAAAGAAAAATTTGTTTATGAAAAAAAAAGACGCCTGATGCTGTTGGGTGTTAATTGCTTTGATTAACATTTGGTATATTTCGTGGTCTTTAGTATAATTTGAATGTAGTAGTTTATCTACGAAATATACATTTCGGTATATATTTTATTATTGTTATTGGCATATTAACTAGTATATCGATATACCAATTATACATTTTAGTATATTTCAGTATTATTTTCGGTTTATTAATTTATTATATTTTTAATATATCGATAGCGATACAGACTGCTAGTTTCTGGCAGTCGAGCAAACTCGAATGGAATGATAATTTATGTTCTTTCGTGAATAAAAATAGAGTTTTTAATTTTAAAATTTAGTTGCTGTGATTCTAAATTATGGTTATAAACGAAAATAATATTTGAAGCTGCAACTTCTTTTAAATTAGCAGTTTTTGTTTTGTTTTACAACTCAAAGAATTATGTGATATAAAAATAAAACTCTTTTATAACTGTTGAATATTATCTTGAACTTTTATGACTCACAAGTTTTTTATAATTTAGAAATTAAACTTTAACCACTTAATTTGCATACTTTTAATATGAGGTTATATCAACTTGTAAACTTGTGCTTTCGATGTAAGTAAAGCTAAAAGTTTTAGGTTAGTTATGGCTATGAATAGTTTCATCCTTTTGCTGAGCTTAACATCATTTGGTCTTTTCCTCTGTGGCCGTGTAACCTTCGAAGATTCAAGAGAAGACACAACCCCCCTTAGTCCGTCCCCGCACCTCGTTTGACCAACCTGTCGGTGTTGCCCCCGTCTCCGTCCGGTGAGCAATGTGTGGAATAAAAATAAATATTAGTTGCCAACGCAGACGCAGAAAATAGCATTCTAGGCGTACTATACCATGTGAGAGCAATTGTATCTAAGTATTTGTATCTGTAGCGGCATTTGTTGTATTTGTATCTGTCTGTAGCTGTGGTTGTATTTGTATCTGTATCTCTGGCAGTGGCTGTGCTAGCTGACTGTTGGCGTCGAGAGCATTTTATATTTTAATTCCTATTTATGTATGTGTGCATGTAAGTGCTTAACTAGCAGAGCCGTGGCCGCAACTAGAACCACATCCACAACCAGAGGCACCATGGCCGCTAGCAGGAGGCAACGGGGTGGCAAGGAGAAGAGGCAGCAGCACCACCCACACACTCAAAATGTTGCCTGTATCCACTTGCGAGCGATTTCAAAGCGTTATTTATTTGTGGCACAAGCGACCATATTTCAAATGCACACCGCACTCCGCCACCGCCACCGCCACGCTGCCACCGCCACAGCCGCCCCCTCTGACCACCACCTCCCAATGCTTTCTACAATCTCTAACCGCCGTTGCCACCGACGCGTCACAGTCGCGCCCAAGTTGAAAAGTCGACAAAAATACAAGCACACTGAGTGTAAAGGGAAGAGAATGAGATAGCTAGTGTGTGTGCGAAAGAGAGAGCATGCGTGTGTGTGTGTGAATGCGGAAAATTTTGTAAATGCGAGTTGAGCAACTAGGCAACTATTGAATGCCCTAAGGAAATGCTTGAGAGACTTTTTACTACGCTTTAATTTGAGGATTAGCTGCTTCATTTAAAGTGATCTTGTCTAGGGAATTATTCAATTATTTGAATATTTAATTACATTTATTTTTATTATATTATTTCTAAATAATAGCTACAAGGTCTTGGGCTTGTTATTCATATTTCTTCGTTTGTTTTCATTCCTCGCTTTGCAAGCTTAAGCTGTTCAAGTCTTTTCCTCATCTTTAATGCTCGTTTTATAAAAGAGTATTTAGATACAAACTATCGTGACTGTTTTTTTTTAAAGTTATTTATTTTAAAACACATTTTAATTTTGCATGTTTTATTCTATATCTATTGAATTATTTCTTGTTTTTAAGTTAGAAATGCTTTTTATTTAACATATATACATTTAAACTTTAGACATTATATTTTTATGAATTTACTTTTAATTTAATCGAGGAACATATTCCTCTTGAATAATTTCCCATTACCTTGGTTAGATTTTCCAGTTGGTTTCTGCTCTAAGCTGCTAGCTTTAGCTGTAGTATCTTATTTCGTTATAGTATCTAACAAATGCCAAAATAAAAAGTTGCCCAACCCTTGTCGTTGTTGTTGTCCAAAAACGCTTGCTGCATTTTTTGCGTTACCCTCCGAAAACTTTTTCGCACTCGTTGCCTTTTGTTGCTGCTGTTTGTTGTTGTTGTTGTTGCTGTTGCTTTTGTTTTTGTTAACGTGTCGCACAAAGGTGCACATGTAGTGCACGTGAGTGTGCGACGCAAGAGTGTGTGTGTGCATATCGGACGCATGCAACGAATGCTACTTGCTACTTCCTGCCTGACGCTTGATATTTGGCTCTAACCAGCTCTACAACTATCTAGCGATTTTGCTGCCTCTTTGCCTCCCAGAACTATCCCAAAGGGTCCATTTTTTTTTTACTAAATTTATGCGCTTTCATTTTATGAAAAACTTTTGCAATAATTTCTCAAAACGTTTTTGTGGTGAATTGAAATGCGAGAAAAACATTTTGCGGATGGCGACTAAAAACTTGAGAAAAACCTTAGCACACACATACATAAAAACATACACACACACACGCATGTACACAAACGCACACTGTGATGAAAAAACAAATACTTAGCAGCCACATTTTTTCTATTTTATTTTATTTTTTACTATACATTATATATGGTATATATATTTTTTTGCTGCTTGGTTTTGCTGTTGCATTTCGGCCACGCCCACAAATGACGTTTCGCAGCGGACAAAAGTTTTGCGCGCTTTTCGCTCTCTGCTTTCACGTCTTTTGGCTCTGTTGCGTCGTCCTTCCTCTTGGCCAAACTTTAATGAAAAGTTTTGTTAAGAAGTTTTGCGCGCTGGAAATTTCAACGGTTGAATGAAGGCGCCACCGCTGCTGCCTTTAGCCGAAAGGGGCGGAGGCGGGGCGGGGGCCTGACATTAGATTGTTTTTGCAGCCGCGTTCGCCAAAAAGTCAGCGCGTCTCACTAACCTGGCTATAAACAACAACAACAACAACGAGAATTGGTAAAATGGTATCAATTTTGTTATTGCAGTTGCCGTTGTTTCTCAACTTGCACTTTGAAATTATTTACCTGAATAAACATTCGGTATTTTAATTACGCAGCTGTCTTGCCTGTGTATGTGTGCAAGTGTGTGTGAGACGACTGCAGTGGGAAGGCGATAACTTGGCCATAATTGAATTAACACACAATTTACGGTACATTGCGTAAACTTTTTGCTGTGTGCCATGTTTGCTGGGAGGCTCTGATGATAGCATGTTTGCAATGCTAGAGCAGAAGGCATCTTATGTATGTATGTGTGGGTGATGGAAGAGCAGGAGGACGAGGAAGGAGAGATAGTGAGGGGTTTATGCTGCAATACTTGGCGAGTTGCCTGCTTATTGGGTGCACACTCACTCGCTCTCTCTCTCTCTCTCTCTATTTCTCTCTCTCATACATTTCTGCAAAATATGGCACAAAAGTTTTGTAAAACTCAAAAATCTGGCACGAAATATCGCCAAAGTTTTCATTCTTTTGTTCTTGTTGTTTTTATTTTTTTAATATCTTTCATATTATGTTTATGTGGGGAAAATGGGAAAATGTGAAGGAAGCTATAACTAACGAAGCTGTGAAAGAGCACAACAAAATTAGTTGAGTTGTCACACAAGCTGTCTGCTTGGTTTCCTTCGGTTTTAAAATGGGATTAAATCGAATTGGCATTTTATAGAAAAACTATTAAGTATATGCAGTTAACTAGATCGATTAACTAAACAAGTAAATCGAGTAAGGTGATGTTCGAATGCCTTATACCAACAAAGTTATTTTAAGACAAGTAAGAAAGCTACAGTGGAGTAGCAAGTATATCAAAAATACTGTAAAAATACTGAAATTATACAAACTGTTATATTTGGTATATCAAAATATCAAAATATACCATAGACGGCACAATATACCAGATTGTCAGCCAAAGCAACTAAGACCCCTAGTAAGTAGGTGTATTTGTCCAAATAAATGTATTTCTTTAATAACTTCGACAATTTTTATCTGATCGCAATCAAATTTTCAGGAATCACAATTGTATAGTTGTAAACATAAAAAATGCTGTCGAACGAAATTATAGCTCTATCTCTTATAGTCTCTGAGATCCAGTGTTTCATACGGACAGACAGACAGACAGACAGACATGGCTAGATAGGCTCGGCTGTTGACGCTGGTCAAGAATATATGCATAGTATGTACTTTAAAGGTTACATACATTTCCTACCGGTACAAAGTTAAAGTTCTACTCTATGGGTAGCGGATATTCCGAGATTCCAAGATGTCTTCTTCTACTTCTACCCTGCTTTCTGTTTTAATAACCAACAACTACAATTGACACCTATGAAGCAATCAAACTTATTAAATCACCAAGGCTCGAGGCAATTGTTTAACCTTTTATGTACTATTGCTAATACTTTAAACTTTTAATTAAATCAGCCTGCATTCATATGCTGCTTGTTGATGTATTTAAATCTAAATAAATGTAAATCTGTGTGTAATTGTATCTGCATCCAAAATATACATAAAGTGTTTGCATGTCTCACATTTTACATAAACTATTTACATGCTATTTAATTTGACAACTTTGTTATCAACTAGCAGCTGCAATTTGAATATTGCAACCGATGCAATAAAATTTACATAAAATAGAGCACAGCAAAGAGGATACATTATTTTATTGTTATTATTGCATTTACTTTTGAATATATGCATAATTTATTTGCACAGTCTTTTGTGCACTAATTGGTATTGCATTTCAAGTAAACATCATCTGCTTTCAGCTCGCATTATAAATATTAATACATTTAGTTTGTCTGATTTATAATTTATATGCGAGCATTTAAAAGATTTGCTTTGTTTGTCTTTAAAATCCGTTTACTTTTTTTCTTGTTTTTTTGATTGTAAATACATTGAAATTGCCGCCACTTGAGTTCATTCATACTCGAAAGGCCATATGCAATAATGCGAGTACGAATATTCAAAGTGAATGTGAGTGTGAGTGTAAATACATGCCAAGTATAGTCAGAGGCATGTGGCATGTTCTACATGTGTCCGATTGCTGGGCCTGACTTCCACGTAATTACGAAACAGCCAGACAAACGTTGCAAGAGGGGCCAAGGCAAGAAGGCAAGAGGCAAGAGACATAAGGCAGAGGCAGAAGCAGAAGCAGAAGCAGCGACTGTGGCAATTGCAGACACAATCCTCGGATGGGGAGCTGCGTCACCATATCACAGATGGCTCTGAATGAGAGAGAGAAGGGCTGAGCTGCGTTGAACTGAGCTGACTGAACTGAGCTGGGCTATGTATTAGGTAGTCCAATGCAAGTCCAATATGCTTGCTGTCCACTTCCCAGATCCGAAGCGATGAGTGTGTTACACATGTAAGACGTTGCAGACACTAGCCAAGTGGGCGTGGCATTAAATTATTGAGCATATGTGAATTTGTGTACACTCTGATGAGCAAGGAGAATATAATTAAAATACTTTTCATAAATATTTGTATCAAAATAGAATGAATTTTAAAAGAGAGAAATGTGTAATATAAATTTAAATTTAATACTCTAACTCTTTGTGAAAAATTGTATAATATATTATTACCAAAAGTTGTACGAAAAGTTGAATTTAATTCAAATACAAACTATTTTAAGTTTTACCCTTGATCAATCTATTGTAAGCTCCAGCACAACACAATTTTGTTTTAACATTTCCCACATTTGCCATTATACCAGAATTGTGCTGTCATTTCAATAATATATTTAATGCATTTGCTGGGGCCAGGCAATGACTTTAAAGTTCTCACTTAAAGTTTCGATATTTATGCGACGTCAAGGGGCATAAAATCTAAAATCGTTTGTCACGTTTTGCACATAAAAGGATTTTCAATTTTCCAATGTGACAAGAGCGTGCAATGCTCCTCCCCCCATTTGCATACTCAAGTTGGCTCTCTGCACAAGAAGAAGGGGGCTAGGGGCGGACATGAGTGGGGTGGCCATGGGGCGGGAAACTCTGCAAATGTGAAGAGAAATAAAATCAAATTTTATATAATGCAAGGCGGGCGGTGGAGACGGCAAGGATGGCGGCATTTTGAGTTTTTGGCTTTTTATTATCAATAAAATAAATTAAATCAAATTCTGCAATTTAATTGCCATCGTAAAAAAACAAAGACAAAATACGACAAAAGATCTGAATACTGTTGCAATTGACGAAGTTCTAATACACTTCAAACGGCATTGGAGTAGTGATAAAGCTTTCACATGGGATTTAGAAAGAGGAAGAGAGAATTCAATCAAATTTATAGTTCAAGTTAGTTATAGTTATAGTTATAATACATATTTATCTCACAATGCATATAATAAAGATGAAAACTTCACAGACATATTTTGTTACGAAATAGCAATACTCTAATCGAGTGTATTCCAAGAAACTGCTGAGGATTCGTTTCGTGTCTTGCGGCTGGGTGCCGCATTATGAGAGAGTGCCACAGAATGTGGCATGTACAAACCTCATAAAAATGAATACGCGGATTCGATTTTTGAATCAATGCAGCGCTGTCACCTATTCGACTCTTAATTTGCCTACATTTTTTTCTTTCGTTTTTTGGTTCTCGTTTGATTTTATAAGTATTTTAATTCTCTGCTGTTTATGGCCACAACAACACAGTCAAGTGCAATGTTTTGTCTCTGTCTCTGTTTCTTTTTGGCTCATAAAATTGGTGTGTGGGTTTGTCACGAGGGCCTTTTAATATTTGCGAAAAATTGTGTAATGCCTTTGAGAGCTTATTAGGTGTGCTGATATGGTCGTTGGCTTTATAATTATCTAGAATGTTATTATTAGTGACAAGTAGATCGGGTTACTAAGCATTGAAAACGCTTTAAGGCATTTATTTTAAATTTAACATTGTCTCTTCTTTGATATTTATTTAAAATGTATAAAGAAGTGATCTATTGAATTGTCTTACTTTTGTTAATCAAACCTTATCAAAAAGTCGACTACCCAAAATGCGAATTTCAATTATGCGATCTTATGTTTACCAAGTTTCAACTTTCGATTAAGCTTCAGCAACATTAATCAAGGGTATTTCATATTCCGAACGGCAAAGATATCTTTTTTTTTCTATATATTTTTTTTTTTTTTGCTTGTATTATTTATTATGTATTTGGACCATGCGTTTTTATGGTCATGTTGCCTTCGATTCTTTTGGGGCTAAATGTATTTGTATCTGCATAAGAGAGAGATGTGTATGTCGGGGTTTGTGTTTGTGTATGTTTTGTGTATGTACTTCTTAACGAGATTTATTTGTAGACAACAGTTGGTGGCTATGTTTTTATGGCGCACACAGCCACAACAGAGAAATTCATCAACCTAACGACAAGGACGAGAATCATCTCTTTGTCTCTGGGAGCTATTATTGCCACCCAAAAATACATTTCATGCAGGCCAAAGATGAACACACACAAAATAACAAAAAAAATTCGAAACGAGAGAAAAAATCATTGAGAGAAAAAAAAAACGAAAAGAAGAAAAAAAATTAAATTGCATTTGTGTGTTTCGCTCGCATGTAAGCAGACAAGGCATCAACGAGTAGTACTTCTACTTTTGCCTCTACTTTTTTGCTATTGCAGCTTCTTCTTCAAGCTGGTTGAATCTATTGGATGCTGCATCTATTGTGTGTGTGCATCTACTTCGCAAATGTGTGTGTGTGTTTGTGTGTGTGCATTAGTTAAGCTTTACATTTGCACATTAAAAGGCGAATTGTGTTCGAGCGTTTTGTGAGTTTTCTCGCACTGCAAAATTTTGCTAAGCTCTTAAAAGGGCCCAATTCACGAATGCGGCAGAAGCGCAAAATGCTTTTCAAGTATTTTTTTGGATGCTAACAAAAATACATTCACATAATAAGCATTGCATCTCTGCATATAAATCTAGAGCAAGTAGATTAAACCAAGTGCATTTGCTTAATAAGATCTGCGGTTTACATCTGATTACGTTCACGACTGTTGCACAGTCTATAAAAGACTTGTTAACGCGTTACGATAAAAGGAGAATATATATTAACGTACGTATTCTAGGAATAACTCATTCTGGCTAAATCTCATACTCATACCATAGGATAATTTTAACGAAAAGACTTTAACAGGACTGAAGACTATAAGAGATAGATTTATAATTTGCTTTGCTCGCGTATTAAATCGTATAACAAGCGTAACTTTGAAACTAGAGTTAATATTCGGTACATACAATAATAACTTCAGTATTTTTGACTCCTAAATATTAGCTGCGTTTACTGACAATCTGGTATGTTTCGAATGTGTGACTATATCAATATACCAAATACAATAATACTTCTGATAACAAGTAAGAAAGCTACAGTTGAGTATAATATTGAATATACCAAACTATGTAGTAAACCGAAAAATATGAGAATACGGTATATTTAGAATATTACTATATAAATATACTAAATACAATATTGATATAGTACTACATTCGAAATATACCGTATTTTCGGTATATTAATTTGGTATATTTAATATTTTACTGGACAGTAGCTTTCTAACTTACATTAAATTTTTGTAAATTTTTGTTATATTAAATTTTGTTTAAATTTGTTGAAAGTTTAGTAACAATTATTCAATTATTATTAAATTAATTTTTTTTCTAGCATATTTTTCTACAGAATCTTAGATACTTTCTGAATCTTAACCTATAGTCTGCGTTTCAGTAACAAAATAAGAAATTAAAATAACATAACATATATATTAATTTTTTTTTTTTTTTTTTTTTTAGCAATAGATTCCAAAACGTATTCACAATTCTAGTTGTTTATTTACTTCAGCGGATGTTTTGTTATATAAGAAACATATTGTACATAAAAACAAGATCGAATGCTTCGCTCATTTGGCTAATTCGATTACATTCCCATGCGCTTACTCATCGAACTTGTAGCTGAAGCAAGATAAGAATGATTAGCTAAAAATAGACCTAGTCCAAATTGAAAATGCGAAACGAGCAATGCGACGATTGCCCACGCGAATGACGAATCAAGAGAGCACAAATTCACAAATATAAATACGGAAATATACGTATAATGTTCACACTTTAATATTCCTTATACGAGCAGACTTGTTGTTGAGCTTGTTTTACATGAGAGCAAATTGATCGTTACATGCCTGAAATCGATCTGCTCGGCTGGCCAAAACACATTTTCCAATCAACAACAAATATGTATGTATATAGAACCGATACCAAACAGAAATCGGGATAAACCGATCGGCAAAATTGGAGCAGTGCCAAATGTGTGTTGTGAGCAGAGAAAAAGTAATTAAGCAATTCTAACGTATTTTGACATTTCCAAAAATATGTCAACCCTCAAAAGAAAAGAGCTATAGACAATTTGGAAAACGAAAAATGGAAAATCGGGAAATCGAAATGACAAACTGATGCTGCCTGCTGCGGCCGGTTTTCAGTTATATGGCAATTTCGATTCGATTGCCAAAAAACCGAAACCGAAACAGAAACAGAAACTCTCCGATCAGTTTGGTGATCGTAATGTTAGATCGTCTTTGGGGCTAGTCAGACACTCACATAGTTGTGTGTGTGTGTTTCTGGATGTTATTTTTATAGCACGAATGCTGTTCGCATTGGCACGAAGAAGAGGCCGAATCGAAGCAGCTAAAACAGTTCGACGATCGCCCGATCTTCCGTATATACGGCTAAGTATAGACGTTGCTACTTATGACTGTGTGTGTGTGTGTGGAATGCGCCTGCGTAAGAGGATCATTTGCGGCAAAGTGTGGAGGCAAAAGCCCGACGACGACAACGCCGAAGTCTTTGGTATATTTTGGGCGGCCGATTTTAGCTATATGCGCTTTATATACAACACACACAGATCTGTATATATATATACAAGTAGCAAGACAAGAAGACGAGACAAAGCTATAAATATGTACGAAATAAATATATATATATGTATATACATATATGTTTATGTACGAAATGAAAGTTCTGCTCAGGCAGGCTGAAGGGAGGCGGAGATGTTCTTTTCGTTTGATTCTGTGGATCTTTTTGGGATAGAGTTCGTTCGCTCGGTCGGTCGGGCAGCGCCGGTACAGTTATAACCGGGGGCATCGCGACTCGACTCGACAGCCGCCAAACAGCCCAAGAATTAATTTGAGAATATTTTTTGCATCCTTTAGTGCATTACCGATTCTGTTCTCGAGCTGTGCAGATCGCCCGATTTCGGTCTGGGCTCGCCGCTTTGTTTATACTATTTAATAAATACCAACTCAAAGCAAAGACAATCTAATACAATAAAAAACAACTAAAAAAAGGAGCAATATAAAACTGAAAACAATCTCTGTGATACACCAAAAATTAAAACCTGGAAAAAATTCAACAAACAATTTAAATGAAAATATAAATATTAAAAGCAAAAGTACATTTAAAAAAAAACATTGCCGAAATTTATTGCAAACGCGTCAGTGTGCGGTTCAATGTGGAAATTCGGAGAAACGATGGAAATAACTTGATAAAAATGCTGAGAAAAGTTCAGATATAGTTTTTGGTGGTGTGCACTTTCAAACTCGTCTGTTGCTATTTATGGAGAATGCCGCAAACTGCTATAAATACAACAGAAAAACAGCACAGAAATCGCCAACATATATGCATATACATCATATATGTTGTGTGTGAGTGTGTGTGTGTGTGTGAGTGAGAGGGATAAAGAGAAAGACTATACTATATGAAGAGCTGTGGCATGCATATGGTGAATAATGCGGAGCCCACTTGGCTCATCGCTATTTTCGTGTTTGTTGCGGAAATGTATAGGAAATACTTCAGCTATATAACGGCTTATGCCATATACATATATAATACACTCATGTATATATGAATATAGCTACGGATTGAGTGGAGGTGACTTAGTGAAAGTTCCCCGACAGAATTATATTATATAAATTCTAGTCACATTTATTTTTTGTATTTGATACTGAAACTGAAAGTATTTTTTCATCAGTTATATAAGCTCAAGTGACATTAATTTTTCTGTTTAAATGTTTCCAAATCCACATTAATTGATGACCTTGTTTTAACTTTATGTCATGCATAGGGGAGATGCAAAAAGCCTTATCAGCATTGTTAACATTAACCAAACCATTTGGCGCACAGCTCGTTAATTAATCGCAATTAAAATATGGACACATTAATGGCTATAATAGCATTTAAATAATTAGTTACATGGCCCAAGCCCTAGAATTCTCGCCCTACCACAGAGCATCATCTCTTGCTTTGTAATTCAATGCTATTAATATTCTTTTCACAAGTCTCCCTTTCCATGGTCCAATTTTACTGCCAGTTTTCATGCATTTCGATTATACAGATATTATAATTTAATGAAAGAGCATATAACTTATGCGTAGTGCATTAAAAAGCACATTAAACGCAATGAGCGTTTTATAAATGAGCATGATAGACTGAAAGATACCTTGTAGTGGAACTATGATATACCTTTGATTAGAATAAGGATAATTATCCTTCAAAGGATACTTTAAATATGAATAAAGGATATTTTAAATACAAATAGCATTTATCGTCACAAAGTTAAAAATGATTTGGAATTTGATATGTCTGCCTTTACTTTTATCCTTTCTTTTTGTTTCTTTGCTATCGAACTTTATTTCCATGATTCAAAGTTACTCGTAAGGAATTCAGAAATACTTGTGAATATTTGTTCATATTTTTGTCTTCTAGTGACAGTTGATCTGTTGTATTCCTGTTTCCTTTACAGCGTATTCATTTGATCATGATCACAGTTCGCACAGCACACAAATTGCTAATTAAAATGCACAATTGTGAAGCCATTTTTTGCTCGTTTGCCAGCTTTGCCTTTTGTCAACACGCGGCGCTGACAACACGTTGACAATTTTCATTACAATTCGATTAAGTTTCGTTTGAAAATTCGAAATTGGGTCTGGAAAAACGTTAATTGTGACACACTCACACACACTGATGCATTTCAACAAAATGGTCGTTTTAATTATGCGTCTATTTATTGACAGATAAAATCGAAAAGATTTACAAATTTAATTTGCCAAATACTTTTGCCAAATGATTGTGTTGAGTCGCTGACTCATTTACGATTTGGGATCGGTCTCTTTTGAATTTGCACCTTGCGAGGCTTGTGCATTATGCGTCCGGGCACCACATGAGCTGTCACCTCTTTGGTCCGCTGTGTGGCTTGAGATGAGACCATCGCTGCTGCCACTTCTGTGGCACGTTGTGCAACACGTGCTGCTGGCACAGTTGCTGCCACTTCTCGTGTATCCAATGAGACACGTTTGGGTTGCGCTGTTTGATTGTTTGAAGTGCGAGGTGTTGCGATTGAGCCGCGCATTGGCGCTTGCTCTGGGGTGGCAGCAAGAATGGGATTGGGATTGGGAGTGGGAACGAGTGCAGGAGCGGGAACGGGAGCGGCAGCTGTTGGTCGCTCTTCTGTAACAGCCACTGGAGCTGGAGTTGGCTCTGGTTCTGGAGGTGCAGCAGCAACTGGAGCAGGCGCAGCTTCTGGCTTGGCAACCGCTTCGTTTTGTTTCGCCTTTGCGGCCTCTGCTTCTTGTTTCTTTCTTAGCGTCGCCTCCTCTTCGGTTTCTTCAGGAATCACACAAAAGTTCGGATAAATATGACACAGATCATCTTGTGCGATTTCCGAACCGGGAAAACTGGGCTGAGTGCCGCGATGCCCAACCGAGTAGGCAGCACAAATATTCGCCGCATAAATGTGACTCTCGGGATTGAGATTGGGAAAGCGAAGAATGTGATAGGCCAGGCTGCCCAGAAAAGCATCTCCAGCGCCCGAAGTGTCTGCCAAGTAGCGCACCGGTGCCGCCGGACAATGAATGCAGTACGTGGGATCACTTTGAGATAAATGCACAGCACCCAAAGCACCCATCGTAATGATGACACTTTGAGCACCTTTCTCCAACAATTCGCCAGCTGCCGCTTTGGCATCCTGCAAGGTCTTGATGTCCTCGCGATCGGTGAGTTGGGCTGCCTCCACCTCGTTGACACACAATATGCTAGCTGCCTGGATCAGTTCAGCTGGCATATCCTTCATCGCAGGCGCTGCATTTAGTATGGAAACTCCTTTGAATAGTTTCAGAGCACAGAGCACAGCTTTGTGATTCGTTTCCAACTGACAGAGCAACACTTTGGCCGTCTTAAACAGCTTCTTGGCTGCGGAGACATCCTTACTGTTGAGCCTTTGATTGGCACCGGGCAGCACGACAATTGTGTTCTCCGCGTTGTCATCCACGTTGATCTGGGCAATGCCCGTCTCTACGCCCTCCAGCTGCTCTACATAATCTGTGTTGATGCCCATTTGTTGCAAATACTCGTAGTAAATGCTGCCCAAGTCATCGTGTCCGAGTTTGGCAATCAAAGCGCAGTTGGCCCCCCAATTTGGCAGCTGCCATACATTGATTTGCCCCCCTTGCCGCCAAAGCATTGCTCTCTGTACATCGCTTGGCGTGTTTCACCCGGCTTGGGCAGCTCATTGAGGTAACTGCGATCGCTTAACATGCAAATGAAATCAACTCTCAAGTCTTTACTCACGTTATGTAGTCCATGTTGATGGATCCAAAGACCAACACTTCAATGGGGCCATTGTCCTTTGGCGGTGGCGGAGGCGGCTGCTCCGTTGTTTGTGACTGTGGCTGTGCTCCTCTCCTAGTTCTCGACATTTGGTGTAAAGCACTCGATTTGAATCTCAACCACCATGACCTGAAACTCACAACGGTGTTGTGATACCTGATCTTGGTCAGCTTTAAAACAGATTGCATTTTGAATTTAATACTTTTAAAAATTTTAAACAACTGACAACTTACCTATCCTAAATTGACTTAATTTATTTCATTTTCAATTTGATTTTCTTGTCAATTTAAATATTAATTAAAGCTGCTTGCGAAAGATGAAAATGACTTTTGTTGTTCCTTCTTAGAGTTGAAGCAAGACTTGAGATCACTTGTCTCAAATAAATTAAAGGATGTCCTCAAAACTTTAAATTTAAGCCTAATTTAAAATCGTTTATAAATTTAGATTGCCTTTAATGATCAAAATATTTTATAAACAATTTTTTAATTTTTTCTACAAAAAAATTTAAGATGGTTTTTCAGAAATATTTGTCGATTTTCTCAGCCAATTTCTGTATACAAGAAAATATACTAATTTATTAAACTGTCGAACTGATATCAAAAATTTCATAAGAAATTATTAAATTTGTCTGAACTAAAATTTGAAATTATTTTTGAAATTTACGTTTTCTACGTACTAAACAAATATTAAAATTTATTAACATAAATGATTAAATTGAAATCATATAAATTTTTTGTGATATATTTAAAAAAAAATGCAAATAGTTTCTCATAAATACTTGTAGATATTTTATTCAACTTTATTAAACTATCAAAATTATAAGAGGAGTTTCAAATGATATTATTAAATATTTCTGAACTAAAATTTTAAAGAGTTTCTCAGAAATATTTGTATTCTGGAGACATTTGAACACAAATCACAAATTTATTACTTAATAAAATTTATCTCGTAGGAAATTATGAAATTTAAAAAAAAAAGAAATTATGAAAGCGTTTCTGAGAAATATTTGTAAATACTTTCAGACAATCTCGGAGACATTTTCTACGTATAGAACGAATATTCAATATTTCAAGAGATTTTACAACTTTGACTTGAAGTAGTCGCAATTAGTGCTAAGCGTGTAAATTGCGAATGCAATTTGATATACGTTGCGACGAACGGTTTTTGGGATTGAGAGGGCTGTAACACATATGATTAACATTTGACATTCCTTGCTGTGCTGTTTATTTGTTGTAAAACAGAAGAACGCACACCACATGGCAGAGTTTGTCTGCCTTTTGGTACACTTAAGGCGGCAACGGGGACATGGGAAAACGCCTGCAGCGTCTGCAGATTGCATCCATGTGCCACATCCTGCTGCAACTCAGAGTCAAAGTCGAACTCGAACTCGAATTCAAACTCGAGAACTCGCGATGCATTTACAGTCCGCGTGGGTATTGCCACAATGTGCTTCAAGTAGGTAAAAACTACAGCGATGATGCACCACATGGTGGCAGTCGTAGTTGTAGTTGTTGTTGTTGTTGTAGTTGTAATTGTGCCTGGCTTGGCCGCGACTTGACCTGCAAAGCGGATCGGGTCGACTGCGACGCTTCATGTGGGTCCTCGAATTTAATTTTAGGCACCTATATAAACGTCTGTTTACAATGCGCTTAGATGACAGTCGCATTTGTCAGTGCGCGCCGTTAAGTTGTGACTCAGCAGCATCAACAGCAGCAGCTCAGCTTCAGTTTCCATTTGCAAATGTCTTTTTGACAGTTTTGTTCGAGTCTCGAATATATGAATATCGGTTTGAAGTTCGACTTTGAGTTGTGTTCCTAAATCGAAATTGCAGTCGCGGATTTTGTTTTGCTGAGCGCATATTTCGCGTACGGAATGTGACCAGAAAAAGACATATCAAAAATACACACAAAAAACTCGAAATGTAAAGGAAAAAATCGTTTAAGCGCAAAACTAAAGCCCTGGCCAAGGCGTGTTTGAGGGGGAGGCGGGCAGCGACGCGCGGTGTTCGGTGTTCGGGCTTTGGCCATGTGGTGCAAAATATGCGCATAAAAAACAAAGTCGAAAAACAACAACAAAAAGGGCGCAATTTTATTGCGGGCGCCACTTCGTGCCCCAAACACACACACACATACACACAATCGTAGTAGCAACTACAAGTCGAGCAACACAACAAAAAGCAGCAGCAAAAAAGTTTATGAATTTTTTGTGCAGGCGCGTGAAAGATGCAAAAAATAAGAATAAAGAGAAATAAAAGAAATACACACAAAAACAAAAGCAGATACACGACGAAGGGCAGCGCTCGCTACTTCCGCCCCCCGGCTTCCCTTTCACGCCCCCTTCAACAGCCGCACAGTCACATATAAACACACTTCAGTGCGCTTAAAAATTGCTTTATTGCAGTTGGACTATAAAAACGCACGGCAAAAAGTATTAAACCTCACCTCACCTCACCGAGTTCCCCTTCCACAACACGGCCAGCGGAAAATTCAACGCAAAACAGGAAAATTTTGCAAGCCACAAGCGAAGTCGTAGTCATGGCGATTGCAAGATGCAAAAGGAGGATCCAAAGGATTTAGTTCTAAATAATAAAATGAACAAAAACAATGCAAGGACCATGAATGCAAACACTCTTGTTCTGATAGCTTTGGGCTAAGCAAAACAGGCGACAACTAGGAACATTTGGTTTGCCAAATGTTTGGCAACTTTTTGTGATGCAATTACATTCGCCATTGTCATTATTTATGTGTGAATCAGCAGCGAACATAACAGAACAGACCAGACAACAGCAATTTAAGAGGGAGTATAACAACAATATGTGATGCATGTTATGGTAATGGTAATGGTAATGGTTTTTGAATAGCCTTTGTGAGTTCCATGCTTCCTTGCATTCAATAGTATATAATCAATCATATGGAATGTAAAGAAGTATGGAGCGAAATCTGGCGAAACATCATGAAAATCCACAGAGCAATAAAAATGTGCAATATGCAGTGTGTAAACTGTATTTAAGTGCAATTATTTTTAAGTTTTCATTAACAAACAGGCGGTAAGGATTTATTTTTAGTTTAACATTGTGTCGAATACATAAAATAATATTGCTAATTTGAAATATTTTATTGTTTAAAGTTCCGCGGATTTTTTTATATTTAAATAAAGAAAACAGATAACTTATTTCTGGAGTAAGCTGGAATCGAGTATAATAAGTACTGAATAATAATTAGTTAAACAGTTGGGAATGTAGGAAGTATATTTAAATATTCTTAATTCCTATTTTATACTAAAATTTATGCTTTACGAAATAAGAAACAAAATATTGTAATGTGTTGTAAGTAATGAATAATAATTTGTTGAACAGCTGAAACTAAATATTTTTTTTATAAAGTTTTCTAGGAGTCTTGGAAGTACGTTTCAATTTAAATAGTTCTCATTGGTTAAAAAATAATACTACAATACTAAAATCATGGAAAGTTATAAAAATATATATACTACAATTTATACTTAAACAAAAAATGTTATAGTTAATAGAAAACACAGAGCCGGATTACAAAAAATACAATTTACAACTCTTGATAATTATTTCGAATCGAAAAAGTTGAACGCTTGTCCATTTTAATTTTTTCATAAAGTTGTTTTTTGGATGATAGCCAAGTTTTTCCTTAGTAATCATAGGAAAATTGTCACTCCTAAGTTTGATTTCTTAAGTCTATTAACTAGGTGTTCATACAGCTGTAAAGGCTGAAAGAATAAATATATACTATATATACTTTAAGCTGTTACACATATTTCCTGTTGGCACAAAGCTATAATACTCTGCTAACCAACGGAGTACCGGGTGTATAAATAAGTATATTTCATATATAGTATTTTGTTGGCAGGTTAAAAATAGCGAAATGATCGGCAAACATTTTCAAATATTTCCACATGGGATAAGTATTTCTGTATATGAATGTTTATATGTGTGGATGTCTGCTTAACATGCGTTCGCGTATCGCATTTCATTTTATCTATTGGAGTTTGTGTGTTTATAAATAAATTTCAAGTGGGCGAGCAGACAAAATGTTTGTGCGTTAGTTAAACATAATATAAATATGAACTTACAGTCTGTACAAGCAACAGCAAGAGACAGAAGAGAAGGATGAGGAGGAGGAGGAGGAGGAGGAGGATGGCGCCCAGTTCGAGTGGCAGTTAAGCACACGGCAACAACTAAGCCTGAAACATGTGCAGCAAAGTGGATTTACCAAGCTGAAATTATCACTGAACTTCGCAAGCCAACCTTATGTGTGTGTGTGTGAGTGCGGGTGGAAGGTGGGAGCCAAGAGAGAGAGAGAGAGAGACTATGAGAGAGACTATGAGGCACATGTGGCGCCAGGCAACGCACCGCTTGCTGCCGTCGGTGGCTATAACTTAATGCAATTAATATGCAAAATCGTGACATTGTATGGGGATGAGTAGGGTATGGGTGTAAGGAGCTGGACGTGCACAGCATGTGCGGAACGATGCAGTCAGCCAGGTTCAGAGTCAGGTTCAGGTTCGTGTGCAGCAACAGTAAACGAATATCCACTGGCAGTTGTAGTCTCCTCATCATCGTCATTCCCACTTACCATCGTGATCATCATCATCATCATCATCGTTGTCGTTGTCCTGAAGCTCTGTCTCATCCACATGCTCATCCTCATTCTCATTCTCATCGTTGTCGTTGGCAGAGCGCATTAAAAACACAACGGCGAAGGCAAAGTGCGCCAAATTGATGAGCGTCACGTGCGTTTTGCTCACTTTGTGCCACGCCTGCAGCTGGCGGTGTCGTTCGCCATGTGTCTGTGTGTGTGTGTTAGGTGTGTGTGTGTGTGTATGCGTGTAAGTAGTGTGGGTGTGCTGCTCTGTTACTGTCAGTACTGCCAATTTAGCGGGTTGTAGACACAGCTTTTACAATATTTTGAAATTTGAATTCGTTAATTTGATAATTAAAAAAAAACCTTTATAACTCGCACTTTTCAAAGACTAATGGGAAAAAGTGCTTTTTTATTTGAAACCTTGCTCAATCAGTATTTTTTCAATATATTTTATTCAAGTAAATGACATATTATTTTTTGTGGCATTATTGACTTATTCGATATCAACTTTACGTGTATGTAAATAGAATTATTAAATTCAGTGATTCGTGATTAAAGGTTTTAAGGTCAATCAAAATTGTTCCATTTTTTCTAGACATTTTAAGTACTATTTTTTAAGGAGCGTAATCAAGATGATAACAATAAAAATGTATTATTACTTTAGTATTATTAATGGATATTATATTATATATTTTAAACTAAAAAATAGAAAGCATGTGTAAATAAATAAAATACAAAATAAATTACAGTTTCTCGGGTTTTATTGTATATTAAGATTCAATTATGAATTCATAATTTTTTATTTTTGTATACATTTATATTTTAAATTATCATTAGTACGTTTAAAAAATTACACTTATTTGATGTTTTAAAACGATTTTAATCAAAGCTAAAATTTTGGCATTATTCACGATTATTAAATTATGTAAATTTTTTACCTACTGCGATCATCATAAGATATCAGAATGCTGACAGTATTGTTAGCTTGTTTATTTCTAATATTTCTCTATAATTATTAAATGCATAGCAAAACTCACTTTATAAATTGACATTACTTAACTAAACTAATTTTCAATATTACTTTCACGCATTTCTTTTATTAATTTCAGTGAAACACTTATTATTTTTTTGGTATAATATAATAAGATGTATAAAAGTTAGATGTTTTCTGGGTATAGTTAAGTTGGATATTCGGTTGGATTTTTAGTTGGCTTTAATCTAGCCTTTATTGCTAGTCAACAATGAGTGCAGCTGCCACACTTCTGCTCTGTATTATATGCAGTTCCTTTTTAGTTTTTTCTTCTTTGGGGAAAAATCGTAAAAGTAAACAGAGCATGTGCTGTACTCCAGTGTCAGTGGCTATCTCTCATTCCCCCCCCGTTGCCCAACCACGCACCGTTGCACGAGTTGCATGCATGCCATAAAGCGCTTAATTTTTTCTTCGTGCGCGCAATTTCTACAAGGTGAAAAATATGGCAGAGCTTTACAGGTGGGGAGGAAATGTTACTTTAATTTGCACTCTACTTATTTTCCACTAGCATATGAGCAATCATGTTCCACTTGCCACATGTTGCCACACATTTTTTTGGGGCACAGCTTAAAGTCGCTAAGCAAGAATGCTTTGAGTGCTCAATGGCAGCAGACTGCTGCTGACCCACATTAGCCGCAAAAGCTGACCAGACGACGACAAGCAGCTCAGCAGCTGTTCCAGTTTGTTGCCACGCCCCCCAGCCCCATCCCCAGTCCCAGCCCCAGCCCCAGCCCCAGCTTGGTTGTATGCGAGCAGCATTAAATATTTTGATGGCGCCCACAAAATGGCAAATTAGTTTCAATTAAATAATGTTGTCGCAATTTAGACACAGCAGACAACCGCCCCCCCAAAAAGGGAGCCCAGGACCAACCACACTCGTCTCCTGCTGCCACTTGCCACATCCTGGACACAGCGACGGATAAAGGGGGATGCTGAGAGGGGGGAGTCTCTGTCTACATGTTCTCAGTTCATGCATAACGCAAATGTTGGGAATGCTAAGCGCCGCAAGGAGCAGCAGCAGCAGCAGCAACAAGATCCATGGAAGGACAGCATCCTTGTCCCAGCATGTCCATGCAATAACGATTGTGGATTCAACATAATGCCCTCATAATTACTGCACACACGCCTCAGAAATTGAGGTTCTCTGCGCTGGCTCGATGCTCCGCTGGCCAATGAGTTGACAGTACACGACTCTTCTCTCTGCCCCAGACTCCGCTTCCACTTTGTGCTTTGCCCCTGAGGCACAGCAAAATGGCAGAGCTACAGTTTCGGTCTCAGGGCTGCAATTTGCATTAAATGTGCGCTTTGTGTTATTAATTTCGAGTGTTCTCATTTCTCATTAAAATACACGCAACATTTATGAAATTAATATTTGCCTGCCACCAAATGGGGCACTCGAAATGTATGTGGCAACCACAAAGAAATTATAAAAAACGTAACCTTGCGACTTCAAAATGTCCAACAGCAAGATTTAAAAAAAGAATGAAAATATGAAAAATGTGCAATACATAAATTTGCATAATTTTGTTCTTGGACTCGATTCACTTGTTATAAATTAAAAGCCTTGAAGCCGCGGGTGAATGACGGCTTTTATTTATTAGAGACCAGCTTGTGATCTGAATTTCAATTCAGATGCGGAAGAACGCAATGGAAAAGAGAAAGTTAAATGATTCAATAAACAAAGAAAATACTTTTTGCTGCTAGTTTTCTTGTAATAAATACATTTTAAATACCCAATACTCAAATTTATATTTATTATTTTAATATTTATTGAATTATGAGCTATTCGATTAAAATAAATTAGTATTAAATGGAATCATAGATTTTATTAGATATTAGCAATTTGCTTAAGAGGTTAATGTGTTTAGGCCAAACTAAACTCATTCTTCTTTTGTAACTACTTTGTGTTGATAATGTTTGGAAATGTATGTAACATGAAGAAGGAGTTATCTTCGATTCTATGAAGTATATATGTACGTATATACTTGCCATGACCGTCCGTATGTTTGTCTATATGAAGCACATAATCTTAGAGAGAGAGATAGAGCTATAATTTTTTATACCCGCTACCCATAGGGTAGAAGGGTATTATAACTTTGTGCTGGCAGGAAATGTATGTAACAGGTAGAAGGAGGCATCTCCGACCCTATAAAGTATATATATTCTTGATCAGCGTCAGCGATCAGCAATATAGCAATGTCCGTCTGTCCGTCTGACCGTCTGTGTGTCTGTCCGTCTGTCCGTCCGTCCGTATGAAATACTGGATCTCAGAGACTATAGGAGATAGAGCTATAATTTTTTTTCGACAGCATTTGTTATATTTGCACGCAGATCAAGTTTGTTTCAAATTTTTGCCACGCCCACTTCCGCCCCCGCAAATCAAAAAAAATCGGATAACAAGTGTAATTTTAAAGCTAGAGCTACGAATTTTGGTAAGTACAATAATTTCTGTAGTAGTTATGATTCCTGAAAATTTGGTTGCGATCAGATAAAAATTGTCGAAGTTATTAAAGAAATACTTACTAGGGGTCTGAGTTGCTTTGGGCGACAATCTGGCACATTGTGCCGGTTATGGTATATTTTGAATGGTGTACTATATCGATATACCAAACATACCAGTTGGTATATTTTCATTATTTTTAGTATTTTCGGTATATTTTGAAAATGATACCGCAATATTTTGCCTTTATTAAAAAATGGTTAGCGGGTATCTCGCAGTCGAGCACACTGGACTGTAACTTTCTTACTTGTTTTACTACAGCAATTGTTACGTTTGCACAGAGATAAATTTTATTTGAAATATTTGCCACGCCCACTCTATTATGTTCTCCATATATTGAATGTAGTACAATATCGATATACCAAATATAGCCTTTGGTATATTTTAGTATTTTTCGGTATGTATATGATTTTATTTAATATAAGTAGAGGACTAACATTAACTTTGAATTTTATTTAGTAGTTGAAACAGCTATCAGGTATCTATTTTATTACGAACAATTGGCTATCGAAATCAAACAACTATCGAAATTATGTATGCCAAAGCGAAATATGTGCATAATTGAATGCTCGTAAATAATTTGGCATGCTAAACTGCCGCAGTGAACAACTATAAAACTCCATATAAAAATAAATGAAAATAAAGCCAATAAAAAAAAATGAACAACGAAAACAGTAGAAAAAATAATTGAATGAAATTAATATTTATAACGTAATTTTTGGTTGATTTGGTTTTGCACTTGGTCGCATTTAGTCAACACAAACGAAAGAGAAGGAGATATAAAGAGAGAGAGAGAGAGAGAGAGAGAGAGAGAGAGAAGTGATGTGCAACATGCAACATGATAGAACTTGACAAACATAACATGCACATAAGTTGTACTAGTATTTATTTATTATTGTCCATAAAGTTGTAATACATGCGTTTACTCCCCATTAATTTATTTACTTACTACACATATTTTATTTTTTTGCTGCACTTGTTGTGGTTTTTGTCAGTTATCGTTGTTGTTGTATTTGTTGTCGATTGTTTGACAAATTTGCATTTTGTTTTGCGGTTTCGCAATTTGCATAAATCAATTGAATGTTCTATGCACGCAAGAAAGAGACGGACAGCGAGGGCTGAAGCAAGAGAGAGTATCATATTTCTAATTATGTTTACAGCATTTTTAGTTTATTTAATTTATGCAAATTGTTTGCTTCCCAAAGTACTCTCAATCCCTTGTTTCGCCCATTTACTACACCCAGCCATGCTCTGATTAATTGTTTTGCGGCTGCTCACATTTTTTGTCATTTATCTTGCGCTGCTTTTGTTTACATATATTGGAAAAAATAGAACGCAATGCGTCGTATTTTAAGTGGAAATTTAATTAGGCAATATAAAAGGTATCCAAACTATTAGCTATTAATATTAATGCGTTCGTTTAAATGTTAGCGACAGTTTACACGATTTAATTATAGATTAGATTTGGCATTTAGTTTTAATACCCTGCGAATAAACGATTCATGAAGTAGGAATATGCTACTGTATTAAATGCATAATATCTATGTGTTAAAGTGATTAAATGGGTTACAAATTACAGATAAAGTGTCTAAAAAAGTTAATTAATTTCGGAATATTCGAAAAGAGGATTATTTAAAATCTTGTGCGGACAAGCGCATTGAACCTTCGACTGTTGATATAAGATGCGCCCATTGTGTCAACAAATTGTATTATTATTATTAAATGCATAATTTTGAGATCATAATCTGTCTGTGAAACTAATTAAGAGGCTTAAGAAATCCCAGCCAAAGCGAACTTAATTAATTCCTGAAGAGGATTATTTAAAATCTGTTTAGTTATAAACGCATTCAAGCCTTTGACAATTGTTATTAGATGCTATTGCTTAGCGCACATTATGGCGACAAATAATAATGATTTCTACATAATTATCTATCTATAAAATTGATTAATATGGTTATAAAATCCCAGGCAATGTGAGAGCTCTCTTTGACTTAAAAACTTAATTATTTCCCGAATTATTTAAAATATCTCACTTAGAGTATCTGCTAGTTAGAAGCGCATTCAAACCTTCGACAATCGTTATTAGATGCTATTGTTTAGCGCCCATTGTGCCGACAAATTGTATTACAATACTTGATTAAACTAATTTGAAGAGCCAGGTCTAGTTTATTAAGGCAATTAATGGAGCAGCTTTGTGTTGCAAATGGTAATACAATTTGTGAAGCAGTCGTCAAGAGGGGCGGAGGGGAAGAAATAGATAGCGAGCACTCGACTCCTGTATGGCATGCAATATGCGCAGTTTACTATTAATTGGAATCATCTTTTAATTGCCGTATTAAGGACGCCATATAAGTACACAGCACAGCACACACATACATACACACAGACGCATACATAAGCGTACGCATACATGGACAAGCAATTACGCATGAAGACGGTATTTAGTTGAAATTGATTGCACACGAAAGAGACAGTTGATTGGATTGGATATGGAGCATAGTTATGCAAGCAAAACATCAATGCATTCAGGTGTTGAGGTGTCTGTGTGTGTTCTTCGTTTCTCAGTGTGTGGGTGTGCACTCAATTAGACAGAGCTGACAGTTGAACAAAATACATACATAGAGCATCATCATCAGGTTAGCCAAAATGTGTTCTGTGCTGCATTTGACAACAATTTTCTCAGTTAATTGCTAAATTCTGTTTCTTGAACTGCAAACTCACGCAAATGTGTTCTCATAAACAAGAAACTAGTTGGGTATTTAACTAATAGATGAGCGCTTAAACAAAAGTTTGCTTAAGTCGATCAAAGCTGCTTATGCTAAGTGAAAACTTCAGTGGAAATTAATTTTCAAAGTGAAAATTATTCTCTCCGTATGGTGTTTATATGTTAGATTAAAGCAGAATCTCTTTGCCAAGAATGCGAAGTTGAAAGCTGCTTATTTAAAGTGAAATCCCAGTTGGAAATTGATTTTCAGAATGCTGCCACAATGAAACTGTGCCAAATGTTGTGCTTCACTGCAGCATAGAGCAATTATTAATGCAAAACAGCAAATTGCTCAAATGTCCGTGCAAGTGTGTGAGTGTTGTGTGTGTGTGTGTGTGTGGGTGAGTGAGAGGGTGTGGGTGTGAGTCGTTAGGTGGTTGAGTGGGCTGCCCAGTAAAAGCCTTGTAGAGCTTTGGAGAGCTCCATTTATTACGGTATTTATGTGGCACGTAAATCATGTGTACAAATGGATTGGAATTAATAAATGAGTCTACAGAAACAACAAGAACAACAATAGCAGCAGCTGTAGTGGCCAGCTTCGAAAATAAAAGCGAGTTAAAAGCGAGGCAGATGGAGAAAAAAGTACGCGTCGGAAATTATGAAAAAGCTTGTATGCTGCCAAAGCCAAGCGCCCTGAAAAGTATGCTATAATAAATTGCATTATTTAACTGCAGACACACACACGCACAATTCACATAGACAAACGGACACTCACACAAATGAAGATTCTGAAGAAGTGCACACAAAGTCAGTAATTCGATTTTAAATGTAATTTCTGTTGTTTGTTGTTGTAGCTGCAGCCGTTGCATATTTTATGTTAATTAAACTTGTTGCAACGACTTGTTGTGCTTCTATCCGCAGCAGGTGTAGCGTAGCGAGTGTATGTGTGTGTGAGTGCCGTTACTTGAAACCAATTACGTTGCAAGCATACGCACACTGAGCTGCCCAGAGAGACTCATACATACTGACAGTTTGTTACGCTGCTTAATTCCTCTCTCAACTCACCAACTTCTTTAGTCCCTCCCCTCGTCCACGCTTTCTGCACTCTCCTCGTTTGTTACTTCGTTAGTTAGTTTTGACGTGGAGCTGTGAACAGTGAGCTGCGGGACGCTCCAAGCGTGAAATAACTTCCGTTGCGAATTTTATGTTCGCTGCAAATTTTTATTCACAAAATGCACAATGCGCAGATACCAAACATCAGTATGAGTGTATGAGTGCACTAACATATATGTTTGTCAGTATGTTACATAGTTTTGAATGCTGCGTTTGCACTTTGTGCTGCAGTTTTTCCTTTGCCTTTGCCTCTGCTCTGTTGCTGTCATTCACTTGGCGGCGAATGTGTTTTAATGAGCTTCAAATTATGATGCGGGCACCATCAGCGCATATATCAGCTTCAACAGCAAACTCAACCAGCAAAGCTTTATCCCAATTGCTGCAAATTGGCCAAAAATTATCGCGTTTGCCAACGCAAAAAGCTAGAATTTAAATATAATTGTGCAATAGTGTCATTTGGTTTAATTTGTCATTTGCACCTAAAAGAATGCAATGATAATTTTAGAAATGCCTTTCCCCTCGCTACTTCGTGTCAAAAGCTAAATGCTACGAATTACCTTGGTATTTTTAGAGATGACATTTGAAATTTTCAATTTAGAACATACGAAATTATTTTCAATTGACTCACAATTTATCGACATATTGAAATTTAACTCAATTCGATAGTCTACTAAATTTGCTTTAACAATAAGCAAATTGAATTCAAGCTGAATCTGCTTGCATAAATCGCCTAAATATGTTAAGACGAGATAATAATAATCGAAAATTAACTAATGCCTTTATCTAGCTTATTGAAAATTGTGGCTTTGCACAGTCCATAAAATGGATAAATGAAGCTACTCAAAGAGCCGAGATTCACTTAAGTGCTACAAATAAAAGCCACAAAATGGGCACGAAAATAGGCAGCATTCAAATTAAGAACTCGGCACGAAATGCAAATTGTCGAATGGAATTGTTGTCTGCATGGCTGGCATACACACGTATATATACAAACACAGGCACAGACACACCTTGTTGTGTGTGGAATTGCAGTTCTGAGACAGTGAGAGCGCCTAAAGGCTGTCTGTGAAAATTTATTTACCAAAGTGTTGAAATGTTGCACAACTTAAATTAAAATGACTTTGTCAAGTTGTTTGCCATATCTTTGGGGTGCTCCAAACCCCTCAAACGAATGCATTTTTTAAAGAATGTACAGGAAATAGAGTTGAGCTCATGATTAGAATACCCTGTAATTTAGGTAAAAAAGCACTTGGTTTAGAGGTGAAGCGATTTCCAAGTATTTCGAAGATTATAGATTTTCGCTCAAAATATATATTTGCAGGGTATGCGTTTAGTTGTACTTTTGGTCTATTATAATTCTTATTTATTTCGTGCAGCTTTACTTTTCTTTTGGTCATGTCCTTGTCGGCGTTGTCGTCGTCATCGTCTTGCTTGAAGTTTGTAATTATTTTCCCACTTCGTTTACCACAAGTGTGAAAATAAGCACAACTTTTTTGTCTGAAGTCATTTTCCATGTTTCCTTCGAGCTCCATCGTTCCCTCGCACCTATAACTGAGTTTTTCTACCTTTTTGTTTAGCAGTTTCAATGTTGAGTAATAAGAAAGGTAAAGTTTTTATAGCTCAAACTGCAAAACGAAGAACAAACGCAAAAGTTTGTCATTAAAAATGTATAGAAAATATTTATTTGAAATGTACGGTCAGTGGGGAAATTTTTGTTGCTGTGTACTGTATAACAGCTCTAGCTAAGGTTTGGGTCTTGGCTGCGGCTAGCCAAGTCACACGGCGAAGAAACCCACCACCAAAATTAGAAAATGCTCAGCGATCATTGCTGTAAAATCCACCACCAAATGTAGTCTTGATAAGCACAGAGAGAGATAGTGAGAAAGAGAGAGAGAGAGAGAGAGAGAGAGCGCATGAGAGCGTATCTTTTAGACTCTACAATTTAGAGGGCGGGGAGGGCAACTGCATTGGTACATTTGTGTGTGTGCTTGAGTTGGTGGTGTACTTTTGAAAACCGGTTTTATTTTGGGTGGGAGAAAGAGAGAGTAGGCGGAAAATGAGAGACCTGTGAGTTTGATCTCACAACACTTCGAGTTGTGCTGTGAAACAACACAGACGGCAATTTCCAATATATTTTTGATAAGAAAACATTTTTGAAAATGTCTTTGGATGATTTATTTTACAAGATGAAACAACGCCATCCTGGCATATCGGAACACATTTGGCAAACCTTATTGAATGCCAAGTGCACTTCACCAGCCACCTCAATAACTCTCTCCCAGATACGTGGTAAGTTCTTTGAATATTATCTCAAGATTGTCTCTCTTCTTGACACTCATTTTCTCTCTTTATCGCTCGTTGCAGCTGGTTATTATGATATAACTGAAGAGCGTTTTCCTCGCATGGGAGATCCACGTACTGAAATGCTCTTTCTGCTATCGATTCCGTTTATTGCTTCGTTTAGCAATCGTGTTGGTACTATACGATTTTATATTATAGAGGACCCAGAATTGTCTTATTGAAATGGATAATTTAGTCAACATTTGTGCAATGGTTTTAGTTTTTAAATTAGGTTGAGTTAGAAAATTAAATAAACATGTTTATACAGAAAATTCAAATTGAAAGTTTCCGAAACTTATTTTTTAGAGACAGCTTTAATACTTGTATGCTTTCCACACAAGACTCTAAATTTGGTTCTGTATTTTTCGACAGATGGAACAAGCCATAATATAATTAAAGTTTAACGTCTGTCGGGTGTCAGTTTTGCATTGTGCGAGGAGATAACAAACCGGAAACTCAATTTAAATTTAGCCAAACATCTGCCAATCGAACTGGGGATGCAGGATGGAATTGGAATTGGGTGCGAAGTCAATGACAGGACAGCGCCAAAAACAAGCCACAGCAGCCAAAAGTAAGAGCAAAGCAATCGCAAATAGCAAATAAATGTGAAGCGACAGAATGCACATCAAATCAAATGAATATGCGCCCGCAGATTTGCATAGCTAAAACACACACACACACACACACATATGTATATGGTATTTGGCTATAAAAAACAGAAAACCAAATAACAAACAAAACAAACTCAACTGAACTGAACTGAATGCGAACACGAACAGAAGCAGAAGCAGAAGAAGCAGAAGCAGAATGAGAACAAACAAATAAACAAACCAACTGAGCAAACCGAATCAAAAACTGACTCGGCCACACTTTTGCGGCACAGTGAGTACAAGGTACAACTTGGTCAAAGAGGTGGGAGGGAGGGAGTTTATATAGCTGGGTCACGCAGCCGCAATGCAGCTCGAAGTTGGTGGCGAAGCTAAAAACGTAATGAAACTAAATGCCGTAGAAGAAAACCCCAAAACAAATTCATTACGGAACTGCACCTCAGGGGGTGATAATTCGATTCAACGAAACTTTCCTGATTATTTATTGCTTCATGCGGCGACTCTGATTTGCTCTCTCTCTCTCTCTCTCTCTCTATTTCGTTTCCCCGCTTTCGCTTCTCTTTTTTACTTTTTCTCTCTCACACTCTCGAGTGAATGTGTTGGCGTTGGGTGTCCAGAGTTCTATGTGTGTGTGTGTGTGTGTTTGTGCCTGACGTTCTCTGCCTGATGTTGAAGTTTTCCCCGTGGCGTTTAGCTGTTAGTGTCATAAAATGTTTTGTGTGGCACAAAACTGGGCACTGCAACTCATTATTTTGTTCATTAACACTTTTTGTTTTTGTCGACATACCCTAGAAGTAAGAGGGAGTATTACCTATTTCATGTTGTTATTTAAACAAAATTCAGAGCTGCACTTTATTGTTCGCATTTTATATTATTTAGTTTAATTGTTGTATTGTCTGCTTTTTAACGTCGTCAAATTGACGAATAGTATTAGAATTATAAATTTGTCATATTAATTTAATACAAACTCATTAATTCAGACATGGCAGGGTTTAATAATTTTTTATGGCATACTTTTCGGCCCTGTATAAAATTGTGTATATAACAGTTTGTTATATGAAAAAGTTTCCTATTAGAATTGTATACATGAGGTTCTTTTTACATACAAATTGAAAATTATTTGTATATTTGTCGTACATGAAATTAGACTTGAACTATTTTTATTTATAGTGATTCTATAAATAATATAAACAGTAGCAAACTTTTTAATACATGCTAGAAGCATAAATATCTTTCTTCTTCGAGGATATTTATATTCTATACATATGTAGATGAATTCTTACAACATTATTTTTGGTATCCATTCTTGTCTCAATGGCAATGGCTTGTAGTCTGCACCGGAAGTCAAAAGCAGAGTCAATCTGCTTCCAATATTGAGCAAAACTTTAATTTCGCATAATTTGCAGTCATTAAAACAGAGTATCTTGTAGTCAAACACCCGCTTCGCTCCCATTTCCGTCTAAACTTGCTGCTGGTTTATGTTATTTTGAGCAAGTTTCATTTTTTTTCTCTTATTTTTCTGTTGGTTGTGGTATGATGTGGGTTTTTGGCGGACTGGATGGAGGATGGAGGTTGTCGGATGTCCTGGCTACGTATTAAATTATGCGACCTTTATATCTGTGTTTTTTCTTATTTGATTTATGCTCTTCGAGTATATGAGTTTTATGCCCAAATGTAAAATTATTTCAAGTTTACTTTTATGGCTGGCTGGCAGCGTGTTTGTTGTTGTTTAGTTTGTTTTTTTGCCTTACTCGTTGTTGTGTGTTGTTATGCAAATATTTTGCTATCTTTAATATTATGTGAAGCGAGCTGTCTACTCGTAGTTGTCTGCTTGCTGGTTAACTTTTAATGGCTGTGGCTTTAATTCATTAGCAAAAGTGAGAGAGAGAGAGAGGGGGGGAAATGGAACGGGATACAACACAGACTCCTTCCGAGGGATCTGTTTGAATTGGGTCTTTCGTTTCTGGCCATTTCGCTGGGTTATGGCACTTTGCCGAGTTATAAAATGTTATCGACGGCGCAGGTTTTTATGCTTTTGTGGGTCAGATAAATGTGTTTATTGGACATTTTCGGCCAAGTCGTCAGGCGGCTGTTTAATTTTTGTGGTCCTTTCTTCTTTTTTTTTGTTTTGTTTTGCTGCTAGCGACTAGAGAATTTTTGGGGCAGATAGAAAACATGTTTACGACACGCATACGCCACGGCTGTTTGACGGCGCAGTTCAAGGAAGATTTGTCCAGGGATTAGAATCGAAATGTTAAGAGCCGCTCATTAAGAAGCTAAGAGAATGTGTAAGAGTTTATGGCCAGGCCCAAGACAAGACAACGAGCTAACGAAAACGAAAACTCTGAAATAGATACGAGTACATAAAAGAGACGGACCCTCAAGATGAGCATGTTTGTCGACAAAGTCTTTGCGTATGTGCCCCATTAACAAGCTGATGAAGTAGTTGATAGTGTATTGTCCGCTGGCTGGCTGTCTCCACTTGCCATTTTTTGTGGTATAATCTAAAGCTTTGTGCATAACAAACCAAGCCAGGTCTTTAATACGCTCACAACTTTCTCATAAGTCAAGCATAATAAATGTTTGTGGTCTTCAAACTTGACGGAAGTGTATGCTAAGTACTTATTTTAAATATGCATAAAATAAAATGTCAATCTTTGATATCATTTTTTGTTATATTAGTATTTCTATTGTATTGTATATCATAACATTTTCTGCAGAATATTTTACATATTTTAATTGCAAATATTAACATTTAATTCTATGAATTTTTAATTTATTTTTTGATAATTTAGCTATTACTTAGCTTAAGAGGGTTTGAAGTTAATTTTCTTTGAAATCCCTTATCTATGTCATAAGCCAAGCATAATAAATGTTTGTGGGCTTAAAACTTGAAGAAAGTGTTTGCTGACTACTTATTTCAAATATGCATAAAATTAAATGGCAATTTTTGATATCGTATCTTAATTTTAGCATTTGTATTTGTATATATTGCAGAAATTGCTTATGTTGTAATTATTTAACTTATTTTCATTTTATTGCCGAACACACATTTCCTTTTATAATGAATTTTTTATTTATTTTTTTGGGAATTGAACAATTGAATTAAATAATTTGTGTTGATATCGCAAAAATTTGTCCGACTTTTGCAGCTATTATTTAGCTTAGCAGGGGGGCTTTTAGTAAATTTTTTTGAAATCCCTTAACTAGGCCTAGGCTAATGTTTAATATATTTAAAAGTATAAGTCAAGCACAATTAATGTTTGTGGGTTTGAAACATGAAGGCAAATCTGATTGCTGAGAACTTATTTACTTATTTTTAATATGCATAAAATAAAGTGCCAACCTTCTATATTATATCTTAATCTTAGTATTTGTATTTGCATATAATTCCGAAACAGCTTTTGTTGTAATTAATTTACTTATTTTCATTTTAAATACTAACATTTGCAATGTAATAATTCTTTAATTTATTTTTTTATTCCTAAATTATTATTCCTAATTTTATAAAATTATATTTGCAGGAAAGTATAAAGTAAATATTATATATATTCTTGATTTTTGATTGACAAACTGATATACTTTTTACACTATATAGTATATATATTTTAGTATTTTGGTAATATAATTTTGATATATTTCTAGCATATGATTTTGTTAAAAAAAAAACGCAGAGAGTATCTCACAGATGCGCACACTCGACTGTAAATTTATTTCTTTTGTTTTAATTAAATGCAATTAAATTAAATGTTATCCTGATGATATCGCAACAAATTGCCTGAGTTTTGCAGCTATTATTTTGCTTAAAAAGGAGGCTTTAAGTTAATTTACTTTGAAATCCCTTAACTAAATCAAAGTTAAACATTTTATTGGCTGGCCCAACGGAGTCAGAAAGCAAGTTTCAATTAAATAGCTGCCTAGATCCTATTTCAAGCTCACTCAGCTCATCCCAGCTCAGTGACTTGGTGTACTCAGTGTACTCGGTGTGCTCTTGTGCTTGTGCTTGTACGCAGTGAACTCCTTGCGGATTTAGAGCCGTCAAACAAAAGAGGGAACATAGCACACAGAGGCCATGAATTCATTTTAAAATTGTAGCTCGGCAAAACAAAAGGAACTGCCATTGTGCAATTAAAATTGTATGGCACTGGGGAGTTTCAGGAGCAGAAGTAGGAGCAGGAGCAGGAGCAGGAGCAGGAGCAGGAGAAGGAGCGCAATTGTAGCTGAAGAAGGACCTAAAGATCTAGCTGGAATCAGAAGCAGCTGCCTGCCGATAAGAGAAATTAAAACAAACAGACGCTGCACGCTCTGTAACTGTTGGACAATCTGTACAATTTCCAAAGTGACACACAGAGCAAAAACAAACACAACTCGCACACATACAAACAGAGACAGATTCACAGACCGCCAGAGTTCAATATGCGTCCATGACCAGAATCCTGGCTCAGTCACCATCTCAGTTCTCAGTTCCTGGCGCCAGCAGCTTCAGCTACAGCTACAGCTGGTCATGTTTACGGCATATCACGACAGTTTTTCTCTCTCTCTCTCTCTCTACAAAACTCCCACTCTGTCTCTGTCTCTGTCTATTTTCCTTTTTTTTCCCATATACTATATGTATTTTTTTCTTTATTTTTTTTCTTCCTTTCTTACTTGCTGGGTGATTTTCCTGTTCGTTGCTTACTTCTGCTTTAAGTTGTCACAGTTGTTCAAGTTGTCGAGTCCAGTTTGGGTTCAGTTCCAGTTCCCCCAACAGCTGCACTTGTCGTGTTGCTTAAGTCCCCAATGATATCGCATAAGTTTTTCAATTTTGTGCGTTATTAGAAGCGATTAGAGCTCGAGTACACGACTCCAAGTGTAGGAAGCAGTGCAACAGAGACGGCAACAGAACACAGGATGGAGTCTTATGAGAGCACTTTTCACTGTTCACTGTTCATCTAGAACGAACCGAGGAAACTTTGGGGACAAGAGGGGTATAAAAACAAACAGCAGCCATAAACACTTCACACCAATTGGCAGCTGGCTTAATTTGCTGTGAATATATAAGAGTTTACAACACCCTCTAAACCGGACAACACTGCATCGCACATTGTTTAAAAGTAAACGATCTGACTCTCTTCAAATAATTAACCAATTGGAAGAAAAACATAATTCTGTATGTATGTTATATAAGAATTGATTTACTACAGTATATTGCGTTATAGAGATTATTATAATTCTCACACAGAATACGAAAGGGATTATAACAAGTAAAGTTATAATGAAAATTTGGAGAAAATCTCTAGAATTTCAGCTGACCGGAACACAAAAATTAATTTAACTTAGTAGCTTAGAAGAATAAAGTTCACCATTAATAAGTCTCTGCACAGTTTCATTTCAGCAATGAGGCAATAGGGCTATGTGAGTTATAAGTGCTATAGGCGACTTATTCCGAATATGTCGAATATGTATTGCATAGTATGAAATACATTTAGAAACAGCTGCCCAACTGTTTTTCACAGTTTTACATAACTTTATGGGTACATTGAAAAATTGTATTTTGGTTTAGAGTAAAAGCTTAAAAAGTTAATTTTGCTACTTTCGAGGTAAGTATCAAAAATAGTAATTTAAGATGATTACGAATTTGATACGCAAATAACTCTGTGCAAATCGACATAAAAAGTGTGGAGTTATAAAAGGATATAGCACTTATAATATTTATGTACTTTTGTTTTTGCGATACGTTTTTGCGAAGATTCATGACTTATGACTTTAAAACTTATGACTTTAAATCTTATCATTATGTATAACTTTAGAATGAAGAAATACGATAATTGACAATATTACTTGACTTCAAATTACAAGGAATAAATGGAAAAGACATAAATCTGTGTTGGAGTTATAAATGCAGTTTCTGTTTCCATAATCTGGTACTGAGAAAGGCGCAAACTGTATAATCCTGAAGTGCACTTAAACAAAAAATACTTTGTTAAAGATTTGCTAATGCTAATGCTAATAATGTTTCCATTATATACATTGGATATTTGTTTTGTTTCGCTCACTTTAACTTAACAGGAGTAGAGTGCAATTAATAACAACATCTACTTCGTTTGCAATGTTGCATATTTCAAATTCCGGCGGTTTTTGTGCATAGCACGTTGAGTGTGTGGAAGGCTTAATGAATGTATATGAGTATATTTCTTTAATTAAAAGTTGCACACTCATAAGTATATACATCGGAGGCGAGTTAATGGCGGCTGGATAGAGGTGGATAATGAGGAGGGGAGGGCATGGGATGCGAGGATGTGAGCTTAGTCGACGGCCGAAATTATGGGCAATTAGGCTAGCCACAAGCCAGCAAATGGATTTGCAGCCGAAGGTAATGTGTCAACAGGCGGTCAGCTGCACAGGATTGTGGTTCACTCTGTGTGTGTGTGTGTGTGTGTGTGAGTGTAAGTGTGAGAGAGTGTGTATGTGTGAGTTGGAGTGTGCGTAATGAGGCTTAATTTGTAAAATTCCATGGCTTTTAATTGGCATTGGGGAAACCACAAAGCAAAGCAATGCAACTAACCGTAAACTGAGAGCTGCAAAACTGAAACCTGGAAGCTGAGAGCTGCGAGCTGAAAGCTGGAAGCTGGGAACTGGGGGAAGTGCACGGCGTAATTATGTGGTCAAGCGGTTAAGCCTTAAGGCCAAGACAGACACATATGAATAGTAGGTGTGAGAGAGTTATAAGCCTAAGCTCCAGCCAAATGTGTTGTTGTTGCATTGTTGCTGTTGTTCTTATTGTGTTTATGGCATGCAATAAACGTAAGTGGTATTATTTTGCCACCTTGCCTTAAGTTGCCAGTTGGCAGTTGGAAGTGCAAGTCGCAAGACCGCAGAATGCATACCAAAAATTAAGTTGCAAAAATAACAAGCATAACACAAAATATGCAAAATGAAATAACAAACCCAACATGGCCACAAAAGCAGCAGCAGCAACAGCAGCAGCAGCAGCAACTGCAACGTGGCTAGTGTCACAAAGAAAACTTGGCTTTTTTTATTGCTCAACTTTTGCCACGTTTTATGGAAAGAAAGGAAAGAGATGGAAAACGGGAAGCTGAAATGCAACGCACATTGCATGCATTTTCGCGCTGGCCAAAAGAGTTTTTGTTGCCCATTGTTTTGCTGTAAATGTGGCCCACGCCCCAATAGTTTTTGCGCTTGTTCCGCCATAATCTCCGCCCGATTGTTGCCACTTGCCTCCTGGCATGGCTTCACTGCGGTGGCAGCTGTTTGGCGCAACTTAAAGTTGCATCAGCAAGTTCTTGAAGGGCGGCAACTTGCTGACATCAAATGCCGATGCCTGGCATTTATGTAATGGTGCGTATTATGCGTGTAATTGGCATTGCAATTTCTAATCTAATGAACCCTATGAACTTTCCCCAAATGCTAAATTGGGTCGAGAAATGCACAAAGCACATTCCACAATGCAATACTTGCAAATTGTTAAAAATTTCGACAAGTGTCGGGCAAAGTTTTTGGCATTCTATTGCCATTCTATTCAATAACTTGACTAAATTCAACAATTTTAAATTGAATGTTAGGAATTTTGTGCTTAGTCGCAAAAAAGCAAATCTTTTTATTTTTATTAAAATACTACAAATCTATTAGAACTTAAGTTTTGACAAAGTTTCTTACAAATTTTTTAAATTATTCGACATGCCATTTTCTTGTTGTTAATTTAAGGAGCCTAATTTAAGAACTTTCTTACTAAACTTCATTAGTGAAAATATGTTTATGTTAATTGTAAAGCCCTGCAGCATGTTAATTTAAACCTGTTTAAGAAAATGTTACTAAAAGGAGAAAATGTTTCTAAAGTTTCGACTGGTGGAAGTGCGCCTAAAAGTAGGCAACATTTAATGTTTTTTGGGCTTTGTCATTTGCATTTCCAACTCGTTAGCCAAATTCAATTGTTGCCTTTGAGGCATTTGAAGTTGCTGCTTTAATAATCGACACTATCAGCAGCAGTAGCAGCAGCAACATGAACAACAACAACAACAAACAACGGCAACAACAAGGAGAGCAACGATGACACAGAACTAAAAGCTAAAACAAAAAGTTTTGGCCAAAGTTGGCATTGCCATTGCCTCTTGCCGTTGCCGTTGTCGTTGTTGTTGGCCCCGGGGCAGCGTTAAGACCACAAGTAACATTTGTAAAATGCACATTTAAAACTCAACAAAACTCAAGTACACACACACACACACATATACATGGTAGAGGTGGTGTCACAGGCATTGGCAGCCCAAAAGGATAATAAGAAACGCCTTTGCCGCTGCCTTGACTTGACTTCAGAAGCAGCAGCAGCAGCAGCAGAAGTAGCAGCGGCAAAGCTGTGAAAACTTTTCAATTTATTGTTAAACTTTTGCACTGAGGCGCACAATTATAAAGTGTCATTTAGCACAGGGTACCCCAAAGGCGTTGCACAGCAGCAGCTAGAAATGAGAAGGTAGAGCGAGACAGAGACATAGAGAGAGTGAGAGCAGAGCTTCTGCTTTGCTAGCAGCAGGAGCCACTGTCAAGAAATTATGAAGTGCTGGACGAGCAACCAACCGACCGACCGACCACGCTGACAGTTGCGGCTGGGCCACTTCCGGTGTGAGCTAGGACAACAACAACAGCAACCACAGCAACAACAAAATAGAAAAGTGCAGCTTTGGCGTCGTCATCAACAACATCTCGTTGACGATGTCGTCGTCGCCGTTGGACATTTTCGGCTGTCCTTTAGTTGTTGCTCGCTCTTTCTAGTCTTCGAGTTGACACTCAAGTGCAAGCCAGTTTCATGCGGCGGTCGCATTCAAGTGTTGTTATGTTGCTCCCCTTCCCGCTCTCCGCTCCCCTACATTCTCCTCCAATCTGTGCAAAAGTGTCACAAACACAAATAGTAGACGGCTCTCTCGCACTTGGGCGCTGCGTGATTTACAGCGAGCGACTTTTATTTGAAGTGGGACATTCATTTTACGCTAAAGTGAACCTAAATCAACATCAACACTAACACCTCTTCACCTCCCCCACTCTCTCTCTCTCTCTCTCTCCGTCTCTCTGTCTCTGTCTCCCTTTCGAAGTCAAACCTACTTTGTATTCGCATTTTTTGGCAGCTGCTTTCATCGTTTTATTTTTTTCTTTAGTTTCTTTCGTTTTTCTCTCTCTTGTGGCGACGCCTCTTGATTGAAATGCCTGGTAGGCCAAAATGACGACGTCGGCGACGTCAGCGTTGCACTTAAGTTGGCTTAATTAGTTTTTGAAAGTTATGCCAACACCACAGACACGCCCCCTTAATGGCTTGCAGAGGGCGGCGATTGCGTCAAGTGATTGCTGATGCACTGCTGCAGTTGAGAAGCTATTGGGCCACAACATTGCCTCGCTGCTTGCTTGGTAAGCAGCAAGCAACTTCAATGTTCCCCTCAAGGCAACCACACTCTCTTGCCCACTTTCTCATCTCCTCAGCAGCTGCAGCTTCAGTCAGCGCCAGCTGTTCTTGTGTGCCGCATTATACAGTCGTAGCATGCCACATTATTCTAACCGACTGCAGTTGCACTTTGCTCTTTTATGGCTAAGACAGCTTTCAACTAGAAGGTAAAAGCACAGCTAAGAGCTTTAGCTTAAGTGGCAAGGCAACGAAAAGCTGCGGCATCTTTTTTTTAAACAAGCTGGAAGCTTAACTTGAGCTTCATAAATGAAGGAAATATTAGCAGACATTTTTAGAGCAGCATTAGAAGCCTTTTTTAGCAAAAATTGAAAGGAGAGCTTAAACATTTCCTTAATCATTTAGTGGCAGAAATCTTTAATTTAATTAAATCTTTTAAGAAGTTTTAGTACAAAGATTATTTAAGTGAATAAGAATATCAATTAAATATTGTATTTATTTATTGCTATTTATTATATTTTATTTTACTTACTTAATAATTATATTATGAATTAATTTGGTTATAGAAAATTAATGCGATTGCAATAAAATCACATTTAATTACTGCAAAATTTGTAGATAAAGCCAAAGCTTTATTATTTAATCACTACACAGTTTCTCAAACTCTTTAAGCTTAATGCTCAATTAACTCTTCATGTCCTTGGACTTTCGTTAAGCCAATGCTTTAATATTTAATTACTTTGTGTAATTCTTTAAGCTTAATGCTAATGATAAGGTAAAGCAAAGCTTTCCCTTTAAGATTTAATACATTGTGAAATCTTCTCTTAACTGTAGTGTATTCAAGCATCGCTGTCATCAACTCGTTCTCACTCTGTTTTCAGTTGCATTGTTGTTGTGCTCCTCTGTTGCCTTTGGGATTTTTATCCTGGCCGCACATATTTTCTTGCAAGTTTTCTGTGCGCATTTTTGGCTGGCCCAGGCGACGACTTTTGCAGCATAGCTTTTCTTTTTTTTTTTGGTTTTTTTCTTTCGCCTTTATTTCACATTTAATTATGGAAATACTTGCGGCAAAAGAAAATGGGCGGAGAAATTTACATAAATATTGAGTGCGACAGACTTGAAGTTTGTTCGCTTCGCACTGGTATTTAACAAACTGCTGGATTTGTTCGTTTCTCTCGTTGTTTTTGTGCATTTCACAGTTTTTGTCACACTCTGAAGGATTTGCTGCTGTGCATGCGAGTGTGCAAGTGTGTGGAAAGTGTCAAAAAAGCGAATTGCTAAAAGCCAAATGGACAAATGCAACAAGAGCGCTATCAGAGTGTCGCACGTTTGCTGTCGCATGGCCATCAAACCGTAACCAAAATGCTTTTATGCCTGCTGGCCAACCAGAGAGAGACAGAGACAAAGATAGAGTGAGACAGAGAGTAGAGAGTATGTGTGAGCTGAACATTCATTTCCAATAAAACTCATTTTGCGGTAACACTTCACACACACACACACAAACACTCTCTTGGCACTAGTTGACTCTTGTGTCCAGTCGGGTTATCCTATATCCTGAATGTTGGCTTTTGGCTCTTTTACAGCTGAGCGGTTAGACGCATCCCACAACCGCAGTCTGGCCAGAGGAGCGAACAGTATGAGTTTGACTGTTCAAATTAACTTGACTACTGACACCTTGACAATATTTTCACCATGAGGTGAATGCCGCTTCACATTAAATGCCCAACCACATTTTAGATGCTAGACTCCTTTTTTATATACATATATTTTTTTTTTTGGTTGAGCGTAGACCGCAAGACGTTTGTTGATTTTGGCAGCACGAAGCACGCTGAATTTTCAATTTTGTTTGCAATTTTTCGTGCTGCATCAGCATTCACATCCGCATCAGACTCGACATCAGGCTCGACATTTCAGTGCCTGGAGTCAGAGACAGAGAGAGAGAGAGGCCGAGTGTCAAAAAAGCGTCGACGTGTCAGCTGCCAAACGTGACCCTGTCCAATGTGGTTAAAAGATTTAATAGAATTTCACTAGCTGACAACTTAAAGCCAACCTCCAACCGCTGCCGCTTCCCCTTCTCTCCCCCTCTTCGGCACTCATATGCGGCAGCATTCATTCGGAGGCAGCTCTCATATCAATGCAAATGCTGGTTGGTTAAAGTCAAATTGGAAAAAGAGGTCAACAAGAAAATTGCAGCATATGCACAAATTAAAACGTTCTCGAAAACGTTACTCTTAGCTAAAGTTACTCACTGCAAAATTGTATACATGAATAAATTAGAGTTTAAATTATAATATTTCTACATATCACTTTAAAGATACTGCAAAACCGTCTACCGTCTGATATACAAATCAATATATTCCATATCAATAATTCTAAAATTAATAGGAAGTTTTTTTTTTATAGATTTTAGATATTAGAAAAAGGACTGTAATGAAGTAGGATAACAATACATTTTACGGAAAACTCATTCATATCATAAGGACGTTTTTCATTAATAATAATTTTCAAAATTCTATTCGAAAAATATAATTCTTTATAAAAGCATAAAGCTTTTTGCTTAACTTAATTGTTGAGCATACATATCTATTTATCTAAGTATATATCACATATATATATATATGACATTTTTTTGTCGAAATTCACTCTTACACTATAAATTAAAATTATTAACCCAAGAAAATTCTATAAAATGAATAACCTAGTTCTATTAATTTTTGTAAAATTATCTGAAAATGTTTAAAATATTCAATGCGCAGGAAAATTCATGGAATTTGAAATTTATAAAATTAAGTTGTTATATAATTACGTTAAAAAACGGATAGAGATTTATACTTATGTCCGCAGTACTTCAAATTCATAAAATCTTCTTACATTTATTTTATAGCTGTCCTTATAGCGCGTTCGAAATAAATGCGAATTCAAAATGCATAAAGTGTGTTGCATTTCTTGGAACACGTGTGCTTATAAAAAATGAATGCTGAACAAAGTTGAACATGCATATTTATCAGTTTTATGGGCGCCAGGCAAATTATCTCATCGGGGATGTCAAGTGAATAATTATCTCTCTCTCTCTCTCGCTCTCAATTTCACACTATCTATCTCTTTCTCTCTCTTGCGGCATTGATGATGCACTCACTCATTCAAAGGCGGCAGCGGCAAATGGTTCTGTCAGCAGCGGCTATGAATCAATACGAATGCAAATGTGAATGCAAAGTTGAATGCGTATTTGAGGGAGGCATTTCAAGTTAGTATGTATGAGCATGTGTGTGTGTGTGTGTGTGTGAGCAGCTGACTGGATAGCTGCTCATTCGACTGCTCATTCATTATGCCAATGCCAGGCGCTGGCACTTTTAAAGAATTATGCCATAAGTTAACTTTAGCCAGGATGAGTTTTGGCTGCATTTGGCAATTTGGCTGCCATGCTGTACGTTGCCTCCTGCTGAATGCTGCATGCTGCATGTTGCATGTTGCATATTGCATGTGGCCTGTTGCTAGTGGATGCAGCTTTTGAGCTTTTGCTTATTTATAAAGCTGACAGCTGCTTCTTTTTCACTCAGTCAGCTGCTATAGCTGTCTGTCTCTCTCACACTCCGTTGCATGACTTGAGCTCAGTGCATAAATGATTGCCGGCAACGTGACGTATACTTAATTTGTTGATGCTACACCAGCAGCAGCAGCATCAGCAGCAGCAGCAGAAGCAGCAGCTGTAAAAGTTGCACCATCTGCACTAGACGACAAGCAGCAAGCTACGCACAAGAGTGAGGAAACTCTATTAAATGCATATTTGCTGCACACCTTGGCGAAAACTCTTAGACAAAATTGCTTTTGCTTTGGCTTGACTTTGGCTTTGGCATTTGCAATTTTTTTTTTTGTTGCCAAATATCCCAACAAATTGCCAATTTGTCTATTCGCCTTGAACGTTCTTCATTTTTCTTTTCATTGGGTTGCACAATTTTATGCATTTTTACGACAGCAACAACAACAACAGCAGCAACATTTTTATGGCCAACACTTTACGAGATTTCTGCTAATTAAGACGATTGAATTGCATTTTCATGCCATTTTTCTTCCTCAATTTTAAGTTTATTTTCACTTTTCAATAGCTGCATGTAATTTGAAAAGCTATTCATGTGTTTGTGTCATTGCATGTAGTTTATTTCAATTTAGTTTAATTCAATTGCCGCAATATTAAAGATTCCACATTTAACGAAGTTCTTCGCTTCAAAGCACATTTGAATATCGAATTTGTGAATCTATGGCAATTACAAAACATTTCATTGCATCTTTAGCTTAATCTGTGCTTTACATTTCTCAATATTTGTAATTTATATTTATTTGCACATAATTGATCTGACGGCTGCTGTTGAAGTGGATAAATTACTATGCTTTGCTTACACAAACATTACTAACAATTAAGGACTTTGATGTGCTTAACAGACATTAAACTTATGTTTTGTTTACAATATATTTAACTGCTTAGAAATGCACTGGAGAAATCTTTGATTGAAGCAAAAGTCATGAATTATTAAATATGAAAATAATTTTATTTCTCATAAATTGATTGTTTGTTCAAAATTAAACAATCATAAGATATTCTCTGGTAAAATAAAGATTGCATTTATTTAGCAAATTATTAGCATTAAAACATGCAAGAAAGTTGCAGTCGAAGGCTATATTTGGTTTATTAATATGGTACTACATTGGAAAAATACCATAGGGAACAAAATACACCAGATTGTCAGCGAAGCAACTAATACCAAGACTCTTGCTTAAAAATTACGCTGGTTATTGATTTATTTGAGTTATTCGTATAAACAACAATTTCTTTATAAAATATATATAAAATGATGAAGCTAAAAGCTAAAAATAAAATGACGAAGCTAGCTTCTTTAACGTCCCACGACTCTTCTATCTTTTAAATAAATTCCACAATTTCTCACTTCATTGACAGTTTCAGCAATTGCGTTTTCTGTCACAGCTGCTTTAGTCACCTTTGGTTAAACTCTAATTTAGCAAAGTCAATAAGAATTGTGCTTGGCTATCGCATATGCGCATCTTTAGTAGGATGCAACAATTTAATTTTTGTTGCACACCTTTTGCTGTTGTGTTGTTGAATGGGAATGTTCATGAAAATTGCAAATTACCATGCAGAATGTGAAAATTTTTAATAATTGTGCAAAATGTTGTCCCCATTTAACCCAACCGCATGGTCAAAGTGCTTTTCCGCTGCACAACGAGTGGGAGAGAAAGGTTTGCTATCGCTGGGGACACTTCAAACTGGGTGATGTGGCTGGATTGAGTTCGTTTTGCCGCAGGGGCACAACTGCTACGTTGTGCAGAGCTGTGCTGTGCTGTGCCGCGTCGTCATGCAACTGTCATTATCTGCACGTCCACGCGGCATGCGGAAAGTGAAAAGAGTGAAGTGAGGGGAGGCGGGGCAAGTGAGGTTAGCTGGTTGGCTAAATGTAATGTGCATACATTAGTCATATCTGAAACGAGGAAGTGTGTCCTCGGGGTCTGCGAATGGGTCGCATCCGGTGCCGTATAATAGAGATAGAGATACGCACGCGTAGCGGCAATAACCGTAAAGCGCGTCGCGTCCTCTAATTACGCTCGTTCTCTCTTCCTCTTTTCCTCTCTCTCTTCATCCAGTGCGAAACAATGCAACAGCCACAACAGCGGCAATAACAGTGGGTGCAAAATAATTTCCGATAAGCCTTCAATGACGGCAGCAGGTTAACAAAACCAAGTCAAGCCCTTGGAAATCCGTTGCGTTAACCCACGCGCTCTGTCTTCTCCTTATCCACCACGCTTTTCTTTTCCCTTTCCAGTTCCTCCCTTCCCACACAAATCAGTTCAGGCCTGACAATTATTCAAAGCGGCACGCGTTAAACTTTTGCGCTCGACACTCGTAATTTTTATTAATTTTACAACGCCAAAAACTTTCGTTATTTTTTTTCTCAAATGTTTTTTCGACTTTCTTTTTCTTAAATGTATTTTTGGCTTAGCGGCTGCTTACAAGCGTTTGGCGTTGTCCAACAACCAAAAAAAAAAAAAAAAAAAGAAATTATAATAAAAAACTTTTGGTTGCCAGAGCAGAGGCAAAAGAAAAGAAAAGCGCAGCAAGTAGAGGAAAGACATAAAACATGAAATTTTCTTTTACTTTGGCATTGCTACTTAAGCGGAAGTTGGACTCAACTTGGGGGGACGACGATGGGAGCGAAGGGGAGGGAACGGCCATTGTGGATTTCCGTTTTAATTAGTCGACTGTGGCAGCGAGTACACCGGAATCTCAGAATTCAGCAACTGTATTCAGTATGCACAGCGCTGGAGGCAACATCGGGGATTGGGGAAGAGGGCGGAGGGGAGCCAAAGGTCCAGGAGCAGACAATGGGCCCGGAGAGTCTCAGGCCGAATGGCAAAAGTTGCCCATTGCCAGCCATAACTGTAAAATGCGCCTTGACACAAAGTTTCTTCAAGGCGCAAGAGAACGAAGAAAGGCGAGAGTGAGAGGGAGGGTGAGAGAGGTAGAGAGAGAGAGAGAGAGAGCAATGTGTATGTGGAATAAGTCTTATCTTGCATACAGCTCTCATTTACGTCCTTTTGTCTGCTGTCTTCGGCTTCAACTCAGCCATGGCCTCCATATCCTTTAGCTCAGCTCTACCCTTTGGCATTGTCTGCGGCCAGGAAGTTCAAGTGATGTGCATAATTTAAATGAAAATGTCAACGCGGCTTTCGGCAGCTCATTGCAGTTACTTTACTTTAACTGCGTTGCTCTCTCTCTCTCTCTCACTCACTCTCTCTTTCTCTTGCTTATTGTTGTTGTCATTATTGTTACTGCAGCTGCGGCAGATTTTTGCCTTGTGTGTGTGCCGGAAGTGACAAAAGTTGCTTGCATCCTCACTTTGCAGCTGCCTCTTGAGTTTTGGTCTCCTGAAGATTTTGCGCTAATGTCCTGCGGTTGGCTTTAAGTGACTTAAATGAGCCAAGTCTGAAAGATTTGGCTTTTGTTAGTGGGGTTTTCTGCCAATCGATCTTGCCAAAGGATATTTGTAAGCGCTTGCAAATAGTTGACATCAATAATAAGCTTTTTAACTTAGTTGCTGTTTGTGATTGTTTCACACAAATTCAAATTTAGTTGCTTATAATAACACTACAAAGCAATAAAAGCCAAACAGTGCGGTATTAAAATATACCAAAAATACAACAATATACCAAAACACAAAAAATACCAAAAGTCGATGCTTACTATAGATAAAATAATTATACAGAAAAAAAAGAAAAATCTATGCTTACAATAATCCAAACAAATATACCGAAATATGCTAAAATACCAAATAAATAATGCTAAAATATATGTTTTAAAAACATACCGAAGTATGTGATTGGTATATCGATGTTATTGTCAGAAAGTGTTTTAAATATACATATACTCGAAAGAAAAGACGAATGAATATTTAAATTAATGCAATTAGTAGCTTTCAATTTGTGATTGATTTGCTGAATTTCAAGGGATATATTGTAAATTGCATGCTGAACGTTCTACATTTACTTAATTTAAGCCTCATATTTCAGGGTATCATAAGAGAAAGAAGAACAAATCTAAATTTTGAGAGCTTTAAACTAAAACCTTCGCACATTATTTCATCCAAGAAATCATGAAAGTTTGTGAGTTTTGTGACTAAAATAATAGATTGCAAGTGAAAGCAAATGAAACCATTCAGTGTTGTTAAATACTCGGCAATAACTACTTATTCATAACATAATAGCATGTTAATTGGAAGCCATTGCAAACATAAATATTAAACAAATTGCTATTGTTTTTATGAGTCTGCACAAATAAATGCGCAATGACAAAAACTTTAAATTGCGTTAAATGTTGACGCATCATAAAAAATGGAAAACGTCGAGTCAAAAGGAGCGGGAGAAAATGGGATAACTTCAACTGCAACTGGGGAAATAGTTAACGCCATTTTTATTTATGACGTAAATACGATGCAGCATATTTCATGCCGACTACAAACTGATAGATACAATACATTTTCGAGTGGCCTCGTTTTTGTACTCACTTTTTCATTTTTTTTCATTTATATGTATATTGTTTGCATATTCGACGCCTATCAGGCCTGCAAAAGCGGAGGAGGAGGGAGAAGGTATTCGGACTTGGGGACTTGCATTTGATGCGCGCCTGTCAATGCCATACAACAAAAGAAAAACGCTGAAAAATGTGTACAGCTTCGACAGCTGAGCGCACAAAAAAAAAAAAGAAAGAAGAGAAGAGAAGAAAGAGAAATGCAAGGAGAGAAGGAAAAAGAACAGATAAATTTATATTCAACCACACACAGATACACCGACACACAAATACACCTACAAGTATAAGCCCACATAAAGCACTCAGAGAGCTGAAACGAGCCTGCATTTAACAATTTATCTGCAGCTGTCAAAATTAAAACCCCATACGGAGCAGCGCCTGATCCAGAAACAGAACCAGAGCCAGAGCCAGACCAGAGCCAGAGAGATGGCGAACTGGGGGAATCGGAAGCAGGAGCAGCGAGCAGCGGCAGCGGGCAGCGAACCACGACGAGTCAATACCCGTGGCAGCCGTAGCAGTGCCCAGGACATAACCCAGTCGCAAGTCAGCTGCAGGCTGCTGCTGCTGCTGCTGTTGTTGCAGCATGGATTTGGAATAAAAAAGAAATAAAGCAAGCCAAAGGAAAGATGCCAGCATTGGATTGGAGGTGGCAGGAATCAACAACGAGGCAAGAGGAGCCCAAGGGGGTCACACAATAATGCCGGTCACAGGATAAGCAAGCCAAAGCCAGAGAGTGAGAGAGAGAGGGAGAGGGACAGCTTCTGCTATTCGAGAGGAGCCGGTGGAGGGGGTGGCACAGTCAATAGCAGCGACTGACTGTAAAAAACGGAAATGGGGCAATCATAAATTTACACAGATATGCAAGTGCCCTGCACTCTGCCTCTGTCTGACTGTCCGTCTGTCTTTGTGTGTGTTTGTGTGATTGTAGGTGTGTTTGTGTTGGTAACAACTCTTCCTCTTCCTCTCTTAAACTAACCGCCTACAACAAGACACAAACAGCGCGCAGCAAAAGCAAAACTGCAGCGTTCAACTCAAAAGGAAATCTCTGGGGAATTGCAGGCACTGTGTCTGCGAGGATTAGAGATGAGCACGTGATGCTACCAAGTACAGTCAAGCTTCGCTATCTAACTGCGCAAAATACTAAAACCTATTTCTACATTTTTCAATATCCCATTCTCTCGCTGCTCACGTTTCCATCTCCGTTGGCAAACAAAACTGCCCGCAAACAATTCAGCTGCCAAATGGCAAAAGCTGTTGTTGTTCCTCGAGAGGGGCAAAGAGAAGGGGATTGACTGTGCTGTGCACTTCGAGTGGCGTGTCACGGGAACGACTTCGATTTAATGCGAATGCGATGCGTTGCCCTTTGCCATTGCCATTGCCATTGCCTGTTTGCTGTTTGTCTGCCTGGCATGGCATGGCCTGGACTGCTCGAAATATCCTTGTCGGAGATTTGCTGGGCCACAATTCTATTTCTGGTTGTACCCTGGACTACAAATTGATTGTTAGATGGCAGAAATTGCTGATATTGAAATTTGGTACATTCAATTACATATATATATTATTCAAATATTCTACATTCAATATTTATAATATTTCCTAATTATGGGTTATTTGGATTTATAGTTACATTACATTTTTAACATTTTCTGTTCTATTTATTAATTAAATTCTATATACCCAAAACAATTAAAAATATATATTAGCAATTTTTGGCACTGATAGATTTAGTTTTCTATTTAATTCATTTTGAGTAAATAAAGAAATATATTGTATTAATTATATATTAATCTGTTTATTTTTTATATTTCTTTCTGCCACTATTTCAGACTTAATCTAATTACTAATTGTAATTCGATACATCTTCACAACTGCCACATTATATTTGCCTAAAGTCCATTCCATGTTTTTACAAGGTATCTTCAGGTCAACCTTCTCTTTGCAACTCATTCCTAGCAGCTTTTTTTACTGCCGCTTCGCTGCGTTCGCTGAGCTGAGATTTGTGGTGTGGTGCAAATAGATTTCTAGCGTAGAACATAAATAATACTCACATACACACGTACACTATGCATGTGTGTTGGAGTATAAATGTGTATGTGTGTTTTCTGTTTGCCGGTTGATCCTCTCTCTCGCTGGTTGGCATGCAAAAAACGAAAATCAAAGTGTTTGCATTTGTTCAAATCGCACACAAAAGCAAAACGCAGTTCGCCCCAAAATGGGCGTTGAATTCTTCATCATCTTCTTCTTCTTCCCAAGGGTGGACATAGTGGGTGTGGGCGTGGCCATGACAAGGCTATTCTCTTTTAGTCAGGGCTTTGCATGCAAATTTTCAGCGTTCGGGCAAAACGTTTGACATTTGCTCCGTCTCCCCAAAAACTTGAGATAATGTGCCTCCTTTCTCTGTGAGTGTGTGTGTGTGTGTGTGTGTGTGTGTGTGTGGATGGGAGACTGGAAAAACTCGAGAGTACACACACACACACAGCTACATTGTGTTTCAATTTTGCCTTCTTCATTTTTTGCTCTTGCACATTTTTGCATTCAGTTTTTGGCAGTCGCATATTTTACGAAGGGTTTTCTGGCCACGCATAATGATGGCCCCACTTCACAGTCCACAGCTAGGAGCCAACAGTCCTTTAGCCGAGCTGCACTTGTTTTTGTATTCCCGGCAGGATACTGCTTGCGGCATTCAGTCGATCCTTGCATATGCACTTTGCATATCGCCTGGCCACACTGCATTGCATTGCACACTGTTTGCCTATTGGTATCAGTAACAGACATTGCGACAGCGACAGCGACAGCCAGAGAAAAAGTCAAATGCTAAGTCAGAGGCACTGTCAAATACTGAAAAAAATAAAGTTATAGATTCAAGATTTTGTTCATAGATCTAAGAATTTTGGTGTAAGAAGTGCGTCAAGAACATGAAAATCTTAAAGCTAGAGAACACATCTTAATTTAAAGAATATTTGATATAAGACTATGTTCTTATTAATAGAAGGCAAAAATTTTATAATTTTAAGATTCAAAATCTTATTATAATATGATACATTAATTTTGTGTTTTGACTTGTTTTTGTCCTTTTTTTTATCCTTTTACTAGTATAATATATTATTTACTTCGCAATTTCGGGTATTCAGTTGTTCGTATGTTATGTCACAAATTGTTGATACTAGACTCTACTTATGGACCCAAAGAACAAGGATGAATAAAAACTAGACAATAACTTTATAGAAATTTCGATGTATTACCGAAATTTGAACATTTTTTCTTATTTTACAAATTTGTTTCTAAAGTGGTCTTATTTTAAGAACACAATTTATGAGACGAATGTTCTTTATTTCAGAAACTATTGTTTTTCAGTGTACGTGTGTAGTTGCTGTTGAAAGGTATTTGCCAGTTATGCAACGTTTTGTGGCAATAACACACATTTCTTTTTGACAACTTCATTAGTAGCAGTTTGAGGTGTAATTAGTACTTTTGCTATTGTCAGGAGTCATTTGAATCAGAAAGGTAGAACAGCACAGACATTTTCTTGGCAAACTAGTAATTGAGAAACTATTTGGCATGTTCTAGTCATAGGAAAATTCAGATACTCTTGTGCCTTTAACAGCAGTCCAAGTAAAGCAAAGAGCGAGGAGTGGGCAGACATGAATAATCATAATACATCTTAATTGTGAAATAGATAAATAAGTTATATTATTAGCTTTGGATTATTTAATACTTATACATTAATTTAGTTAATACATTATTTAAATGTATATAGTGAAAATATGTTAATTTCTAAATGTGAAAATCATTTACGTTTTAAAATAAGTAAAGTCAACAAGTAAGAAAGCTACAGTCGAATGTGCTCGACTTTGAGATACCCGCTACCAATTTTGAATAAAAACAAAATATTGTGGTATTAATTTGCACACTCGACTGTAGTTTTCTTACTCGTTTTATTTGATTGTAATCTAAATAAATAAATATCTTTTACAATTTAATAAAATCACAACAGCTATCAAACTCGATACATTTATTAATGTGATTATAAAATAAAATATTCTAGGGAAACCGACAAAATAAAATACAATAAAAACTAACAGAGAGAGTTTATTTAGTGCGACCATTTATTATACTTTGCTATTTTAATACTCCAAAAATATTTGAAGAAATCCACAAATCACTCAGAATTGTTTCTATCCCCAAGCTAAAAGTTTGATGACTTTAATTTATGCTTGTGCAATGAGTTTAGTTAAAATTGCAAGCCATTTGATAATTGCGAAATGAAATTCATGAGAGAGCGATATGAAAAACTGTTGACTGATTGTCTGCCTTGAGGCTGGAGCAATGAAAACATTCAGAGTTGAGTTGAGTTCATATTCAAATACCCAGAGCATTGAATTTTTAAAGGTAAACACTGAGAGAACTAGGCTGCTAACTGAAAACTAAAACTCAAACAACTGCAATGTGAGAGAGCTATAGCAAAACTCAAAGTGGAATGCCAGCCACAACTCCAACTCCAACTCCAACTTCTCGAGTTACAGCTCCGTCTGGAGGCAGTTGGTAATCCCCAAGTGCTGCTGAACACGAGTATAACACACGTAATACATATTTAAACATTTGCTGATAGCAAATGACAAAGGTGGTGCCCAGGAGAATGAGAGAGCGAGATGAAGAGAGAGAGCGAGTGAGTGGCAAAACAATGTGTGGCTAGAAGCAGGCAATAAAGTGGAGTGGAGTTTGGGTAAATGTTTGGCCAACTTAAACCTTAATCAATGCAAAAGTTTTTGGCCTAATCGCTCTCAATTATTCAAGTGAAACGTGGCATTTAACAAGTACGTGAGCCAAGCCACTCACCTGAAGAGTGACGACTGTCGAGGAGGAGATGGAGGAGAAGCTGTGCTGTTCCATGTGCTGGTCCTTAACGAAGCAGAACTTTCGCTCTCAGGCAGAAAGCTGAAGCACTCAAGTCTTGCCTGGCGACGGCGGCCTGTTAAGTGCCACACACACAAGCTGAGTATTATGTGTGTGTGTGTGTGTGTGTTGCCAGGGTTAATAATAATCATATTTAACTAGAGCGCAGTGTATTCGCAAGCTCCTCGCTTTGGCGTGAACAAAGTTGCTAGCGGAAACGGAAGCGACAACTACAACTACAACACGAGGTAGAAAGCTGACTGAGCTGAACTGCACTGGACATAGTCAAATGCCAAACGATGTGTGTCTTTCTGTCTCGCTGTGTCTTTCTCTCTGCTATAAGCCTTTTGTATCCATAGTGACTAAGAGAGATGCAAGTGGAAGGCAGGAGGGGGAAGGCAGAAAAGTCACTAAACTGTAACTGGAATTACTGAAAACTATTCACACACAAAAATATTGTTCATGCTGCACACAAAAATTGAAAATTTTCTACTTTTGCCTGAAATCGGAGCAGAGCAGAGGAGAGCAGCAAAAACTTTGTCTGGTTACAACACGCTGAACAGGTAAACCAAGCTGCAACCGCCGTCAACCTCCCCTGCCATCCCCTCGAAGTGAAAAGGGTACGGATGCGGACTACTGGCTGATGAAAAGTCAGGAAGTAAAGTTTTACGGTTCACATAAAAGCTGAAATGTTCATACAATCAGCATGAATTATAACTCGGATGCGGATTAATAGTTGGCCAGCTACATATATATATATGTATGGGCTTGTATGCAGGTGTATTTGTATGTGGTTGTGCAGGTGTGCGAGGATTTTGATTTTGATTTGGCTTCGGCTACTATTGCAGCTTATTCGCTTTTAGTGCAATTGTTGCCAGATTTTGCTCAAAATCTCGTGAAATGTTTGAGAGCTTTTGTATGCTGCATTTTGTATGCAACATTTCGCATATATGGAAAATTATAATTAAATTTTGCAAATTGATTGGAACTGTCAATGCTGCCCAATTGATGCCATGAATTCAGTGATTGCAGATCGTTTATTAATCATTAAGTATAATGAAATGATATAAAGTTATTTATTAGAATAGTATGATTTTGATTGAAAACTTTTCATTAGAACGTATTTCAATGAAAATACAAATTCCAGCAATAATTGAATTTAAACATTCAAATACAAAGTATTACAATTCGGATGCAAGGATATTATGAAAGTTAAAATATTCTTTGAGATTATGGGTATGTAAGGCTGCAAATAATTAATTACATTTTAAATTTGGTAAATGCTTTTGTAATTTATTAAGAATTACGTTCGAAGCATGTGAACAATTTAAATGTGCGTCTCTGCGTTATATTCCCTTTATAGCAAATGAAACGCTCGACGTCCTCTGGTCGTGACCATAAATTAGAAATGCTGCGTTGGCACGACACCAAAAAGAATTCAGCATCAACATCAACATCAACAGCAGCAGCAGCAGCAGTAGCAACAACAACAGCAAGAGAAGCAGCATCAGCAAATATTTGCAGCACGTTTTTCGTTTACATATCAGCTTGACAAGTTTTGCATTACGATTAAGATGTACAGCAGGCGACGCCTACAACAATAACAGCAACGACAACAACAGCAACAGCAAATACTAACGACAAGAACAACAATAAAACAACGTTATCAACACCTTGGCCAAGAGAGCAGCCACTGTTGTCAGGATTTGTGGGTGGAGCGAGGAACGAGGATTCAACCGAGTCTCAAACGGAGACGGAGATGGAGACAAAGTCGGAGTTCAAGTCATGAGTGAGATTTATGTGTTTTGCTTGGCTGCGATTTGCTCAGCTATTCTGCTCATTCTCTGTGTGTGTGTGTGTGTGTGTGTGTGACAATAAAACAAAACAAAACTTGCGATTAGATGGCAGTTATGACTGTGAAGAGCAAAAGGGGGCGGAGGAACGTCGCTTAAATATCAGCTGCAAACGTGGCAAACATCGAATGCCAAATATTTTGACGTATTTCAATGGCTAGCCACATTCGAGGGCGGGTCAAAGGGAATTCTTTCCCCCTCCCATATATAACGCACACTCACAGACACACAGACACACCTACACAATGGTCATTATGGCCACAAATGTCCAAAGAAATGAAGGCAACGTTGCTGCCTCCCCTTACACAGTTCGCAGTTCGCAGCTCCTTGCCACATTGCAACTTATATTTATGAGTGGCATTCGCGAGAGTTCTTCTCCCTCCCAAATTGCGAGTGCGTTGGAATTTCGCCTTTGGCTCGTTAAGATTTACGAGCCACTAACAAACACATACACACCCGCAGACACACATACACACATACACTCTTAGATGCGGATGTGGCACGTCGCTGACTTTAGAAATTAATTGGCCCAAATAAGAAATTCGAGAGTAAACGTTGTGCTCATAAGTCCTGGCATCGCATCCTGTGCCACAGTGTCCACCTCGCAGTCGCCAGCTTCTTGCTCCTTGTGGTTTTTTTCGTTGTTGTTGTTGTTGTTGCTCTGCTTCCTTTGCCTTTGCCTTTCGAACAGACAAAATTAATTTGTTATCCTCGCTTGTTTAACGCAGCTATAAATTATGATGCCAAAACTTTTTGGCCACTCAAAAAGCAAACAGCTAACAACGAGACTGCGAGACTCCTAGACTCTGGGCCCAGTTTTCAACGTGGCCAAGCACGTTGCTGAGCAATTATTAGCTTTTGTTACGCACACTTTATCACTGACCATGTCGATATGCAGCAGCCTCCCTTTCGGCCTTTAGTTTCCTGTCCTGAACTGAGCCCAGTTTATATATGGGCCGCGTAATTGGTGGGCACGTTAATCAACACAGGAGCTCTCTCTCTCTCTCTCTCTCTCTCTCTCTCTCTCTCTCTCTCTTGTTTGTCTCTTTGTTGTTGTTGTGTCTGTGCCCAATTAGAGGGAGCCCAATGACTGCAGCGCCTTTAAGATAGCATATAGAAGATGGATGCTGATGAGCATGCTCCTGCTCTTACTCTCATCCCTTGGCTAAGCCTGCTGCCTGATGCGTTGCTCTGCCCGGCGAGGCAAGAATGGATGTTGCCACATAAATCGTAGATAGTAGCTGCTATTAGTGTGGTGTTTAGTAAGCCTTGTGTTTGATGAGCTTTGATTAGACGCCCAGATGAAAAGCCAATATTAATTTGCCCAAGTGAACTTTGCACTTGCTGCAGGCAACAAATGAATAAACTTTATCCAGACGATACTTGTTTGCTTTCAACATTTGTGGAAATATTTTTGAATCATTAGTAAATGGATTTGCATTTGTTTCAACACATTTTAGAAATTTCTCATTCTAATTTCTGAGCGAGAAATAATTTTCTACTTAGTAAAATCAAAAATTAAATATAGAAAATATAATTGCACAAGATTCAAAAGACAGCAAATATTATATTGCATCTTAAAGGAATTTTTAATTAGCCATTTGACCCGAGATTAAAAGCCATTGCTTAGAAAAACTTTATCGATTTTGTAAATAACAAATTTAATGCTTGAATACTAAGGAAGGTGGTGTTTCCGTTAATTGCTTATCAATATGATGCTGAATAACTATCTTATGAAGCCAGTTTACTATATCAAAATATGCTTAAAATATTCGCAAATTTCTATGTTATGTTTATGACAAGACCAGCCTTAAAATCAACATCTTCATGTTTTAATAAACACAACTTAGAGTCATAAATATCACTTGAACCAAATTTTTCTTGGAATATGATACAAAAATACATATTTATTGCAATTTATGCATAGGAACTAGAACTTGAGTAGACTAAAAAATTCAATTGAAAGCACACCAAATGCTAAAGGTCGAGGAAGATATGCTTGAAGTATTAAAACAAGCACTAGTTAGTAGAACGTAAACTGTAAAGTTGTTCACAGAACATGACATTTTGAAAGAGACTTCAAGGGCTGCTCATTGGAAGCTTACAGCATTTAAAAAAGTTTAATTGGCTTGAATCTGATATAATTGCCAATCTTGCATTGCATTTCGAAAACAGATTCAATTTCTTTATCAACTTTATGTTTTCTATATATTCAGAATATGGAATACACAGTAAACATATCTAAATTTAATTTGTAATTAAAATTCTAAATATGATATTTATTTTACGAGTATACTGAAAGAATTTTACTTTAAGCTTTTTGCCAAGAATATAAAGAAAATACCAGGTTAAAGACGGCTTAATCCATTTATTAACGGAGGTAATGTTTTCATTTTCTTTATTGCTCAAAGGTTTCCTTTTAAAGTAGTTTATTTTACTATCCGGAATTTATGCTTAATAATTATTTTAAGAAGTCACTTAACTATCTCAAGATATACTCTTTACCTTTACAAATTTATTAGACATATTTATAACCAACTTAGAGATCAGCATCTTCATGTCTACCGCTGTTCATATTTCAGTTAAGACAACAAAATTTACAAGCCATCAACAAGACTCGTAAATATCACTTGTAAAAAACATACTTTGAATATGCTATAGAAATACATATTTATAGCAATTTATGTATATGTTCTTGAACATGGGTAGATTACAAAATTCAATTCAAAGCTCATCAAATACCAAGAGTTGAGGTAAATACAATTCGAGTACTAAATAAGCACCAGTTTGTAGAACGTAAACTGTAAAACTGTTAACAAAACGAGAAATTTTTGAAGGAGGCCTGAAGTGCTATTTAATGGAAGCTTATCGCTTTTGATTGTAGTTTCATTGACTCGAATCTGATATTTTACAGTGGGCATGATTGCCAATTAAGTTTAGCTTAAATACCGCGTTTAGTTCGCAATTGCTATGCAGCAACTCGAAAGTGTGGCATGCAACTTTTCGCTCGCTTGGTAGCGTTTCGTTGCGTTGCGTTGCGAAAACAGATTAAATTTCTTTAGCAACGTTGTTATTTTCAACTCCCCAAGTTGACTTTTTTTACTCGCTGCCTTCTCCGCCCACTTCAGTTGCCTCTTAACTTCCACAACCGCGACTGTCACGAATGTGTGTATGTGTGTGTGTGTATGTGTGTGGCATCGTTGTCGCCTTGTTAATTAAACGTAGCATACACCGTGCGGTACGGAATTGCGCCTCGATTGCGATTGACACAATAAATTGTCAATTACAGTGCAATTACGTATGGAAATCGTCGCAGGTTGTGGCGCAACAAAATACACACAAAATGAAAAACTGAAAAACTCAGCACGACAACAACACAAAAAATATAAAAAGCGTGAAACGTAGAAGGAAAGGTGGAGGGGGGAGTGCTTGGCTGCCGCCGCTTGATTAAATCGATAAAAATCGAGTCGCATTTTAAGCGTCGCTACAACGCGCACACAATAGAAACGTGCAAATTTGCCAAGCGAATCCCCCGATCATTCCCTTCCCCCCGTCCCCTATTTCCACCCTTTCATTTGGCAACAACAATACCAATGCTTGCTGTCTCGCTCTCTGGCGAGTGAAACATTTAAAAATTGTCGAACTGTTATCAACTCTATGGAAAAATTCGGTCAACATGGCGACCAGCGGCCTGTTCAATGGACCTGGGATCATTCTCCATTCCATGGGCGGAGGGAGGTTTGAGGGAGAGCGGCTGAGTGCACTGGGGGTTGCAAAGGTTTTTGGGTACTGCTGCCTTGCGGCAGTGACAACACAGCGAACAGTTAACAGTGAAAAACCAACCAACAAACAACAAAATAAACGAGCCGCATCGAAATATCGAATGCCCTACAGACAGCTTGAGAACTGAGAACTCGAAACGAAATACTTGAAAGTCTTTAACTAAATGCGCAAAGTTTAGCAACTAACTAATTGCTTGAAGCGTAAATTTTACAACCAACATAGATTGACAGTTGCTTGATACATAAAAAGGGTTTCTTTTTATACAAAAAAAATTTAATTAACAAAATTAATAACAATATAGAGCATTTTGTAAAGAAATGAAATGTAATTTTCTTAATTCTACAGAAACTTAATTTAATATGACTTGCTTTACACATTTTATATATTTGATGTTAGTTAGCTAGCTAAAAATGTTATTTTACAAAAAAAGTAAATCAGCTTAAAAGAATCAATCTGAAGATGTCTGTTGCTCTGGCTGTAATTTAACGTTAATAATTATAAAAAATTAATTATTATAGTACTTTTTTTTTAAATTACTAAAAAACATTTTCCAATTATTGGACTTCAAAATATGGAAATTCAAAGTGTAGGGTCAACTATAAAAAACATTTCCCATCCGTTAAATTTGGAAAGAAAGTGAATAGAAATTCATAATATAAACTATCAACTGTAAAACATATTTCCCATCCATTAAATTTGAAAATAATTTGATTTTTTTTTATTATATTTTTTTTATTATTTTTAAATATGTGATCGCAACTAAAAGAATTCTTATTAACATTATTGAAATGATTCTCCGTTCAAATAAATCTATATAATAGAAAACTATTATTTACAGGGTATTTGGTTAGGTGAATATCCTTTGAACTCGTTGCAGTAACAGACAGTCAAACATGCAGCAGGCAACACAGCGTAAGCCCACAACATGTGTCGCCAATGCGGCACAAGCTGTGTTTATTCAGTGTATCTATATATTGAAGTAACTACCTCTCCCTTTCCCCTTCCCCCATTCATTCTCCTCAACTGTCAATGTGTGTGTTTGTGACTGCATGGAGTGCGTGTGTGTTTCCGTTTCCGCTTCGTTAATAGAGTTAGTTACACATAGTCTAACGACAACTGCAACTATTGGTGTTGCAGCCAAAAATACGCGAGTAGCTCAGACGCTTATAACTTCGTCAAGCGTGCGACAGCAGAGGGAGGGAGGGAGGTAGCAGCATGGCGAGTGCAGTTCCCAGTTCCATTTGCAGTCATAGTCACAGTCGCCGTTCGAGTCACAGTTCGCACAACAGTCCATTGGGCATAGAAGCTGTTGGTGGTCAGCAACGTTGGTCTGTCCTTGATGCTGTGTTTGCTTTTCTTGCTGTTTTGTTTTTCAGTTTGCAGGTATGTGCTAGTATTATTCTCTGCCTTCTCCTCTTCATCTTCCACCTCCTTGATGTTGTTGTTTGTTTCGTTGGCTCTCCTCGAGCATTTAACTATTTTTTGCAATGGCGTTAATTGGAAATGGCAATTTCATGCGACCGACTGCCGAAACGTGGCAACATGCGCGCACTGCTCGCAGCTCACTGTGTTGCATTTTGCAACCATTTTCGTTGTCCCCATTTTTTGTTTTTGGGGCATTTTTATTTTATGGCATTTTTGTTGTCGCATACAAATACACACACACACACAAACACAGCTCTCTTGCTGTTGCACACATGAATGCGTTAGCATACAAACACACACACAGAGAAAGACAGATAGACAGAGAGAGAGAGAGAGAGAGACTCAATCAGTGAATGTGCTACATATTGCGTCCTATAGATAGTTCGATCGGCTACTGAATGAAATCTATACTCGTCTCTTTCGCTCTCTATTTCTAAGCATTTTTAGTTGATTGAAAAATTGTGCAGTTGGTTGGCAATTTGTGTCTGTGAGCGGGTGTGTGTCTGTGTACGAGTCTGTGTGTAGTGGAGGGAACAAATTTAAGCTGAGTTTAATTGAGCAAAATGGCGTTTTGGTATTGAAAAACGAATTGAAAATGCATCGACAATGGGCGTTCATCGTTTGTGCGTGGCACAGCAACAAAATATAACATTTTTGGCTTAACTCGAAAATATGTTATGTATGTGTAACATTTAAGTAAATATGAAGTAAAAGATTTTCAGCTTACAATACAAATAATATAATCTGACTGGTTATACATATGTTTCTGGGTAATTCCATAACGGAATTTGTCCCGTGCGAGACTCCTTACATTGAAAATAACATAAACTGAAGCAATTTTAAAAATAAGAAAAGTTTACTTTTATAGCTCTAGATAAGTATTTTAATTAGAGCTAAGAATGGTTTTGGAATTTTCTGTTGTGATAATTGCAAAAATTAACCAATTCGTACGCAAAACCAAAAAATTAACGAATTTATATATTTTATCGTAAAACAGATGGAGTTCCTAAAATTAATCTTAGCTCTAAATATAGTGCTTATCTAAAGCTTTAAGAATAACATTCACTTATTTTTAAATTTGTTTCAGTTTATGTTATTTTCGCTGCAGTGCACTGTAAAAAGTCTCGCACGGGACAAATTTTGCCATGGAATTACCCATATGTAAGTAAATAATTACTTAGAATCACGGAAAATGTACCAATATGAAAAAAAGTGATCCAATGTACCAACGCATAACAAATGGACCAGTTTTGGTACAACCGTGCTTAGAATGTCTTAAATCGCTCATACGTATACAAATCATGCATTGACCGGTCGACCGGTAGATGGCGCCAACGTTGCCTACAACAATATCTGTAGCATACTTTTCAGCATACCTTTAATTTGTCGCAGCATTTCATTAATTAGACAGGTTTAATTAATTAATTAGAAAAAAATTATGTACAGATTAGTGAACCTGACGAATCGAGTTTACTAGAACATCATTATTAATTGCCAACTTTTTTGCGCAACTTTCAACTAACTCAAACTCCTTTATAGAAACAACTCAATATAAAAATTATATTTTATGCAAGTTGTAATTAAAATATTGCCAATTATAATATATTTCGCATTTATGGTTATTTTGACAATTAAAGATAAATGTGTTTAATTGGTAATTTTAGCAGGATTTTTGGCAATTTATTTTAGTTTTAAAACACTTCAACTGTGCACAAATAGTTGCCACCCAAATTTTCGATGTCTGGTACCAGCAGCGATTCTCCCTTTATCCCTCTGCTTACACTAGAGCCCCTTCTCTCTCGTTGAAAAACTAATTAGAAAGCCCGTGGCCCAAAACAAATGCGAGATAAGTACATTAAAGTTGAATGTTTTGCATGCAAAATGCAGCGACATACATAATATAGTAAAAGTACCACATATAATATAATTATATATCTATCTGATGAATGTAATGATATCCGAATGAGTGTATGTGTGTGTGTGAGTGTGTAAGTGTGTGTTTGAATTTATCATTATATTCACATGCACAGTGAGCATTGCAGATGGCGAACTAATTAAAAAACTACGAGTGCCAGTTGGCAAAAATATTTTCGCATTTTCTAATTGCTGGCAAAAAATTAAATTAGAAACCTAAATTGAATTTGCAAACGAGGCAAAATAACATGACGTCAAATGAGTAATGGCAACATACATCTGTGTGTGTGTGTGTGTGTATTTGGGTGAGGGAGGCAATACATGTGTGTTTGTGTGTGTAGTATGACTTAATATCGTTAGCTTTTGTTACAGCCGTGGCTCAACAAAAAGCAGACACATCTTACTACAACAACAACAACAGAAAAAGGGCTAAGAATTGAATAACTAAATGGGGGGAAAAAAGTACAAAAAAAGGGGAAATGCAATTTGAAAATTGGAAACGCGTCTCGTTTTGTGTCCTTCTGTCTTTTTTTTTTGCGAGCTGTTTGCTGTTTAACTTTGCCCTCCAACTCATTTGCATGTGATTTGCTATAATTGAGTTTGCCATAAGAAGAGGCAAGTAAGCAAGCAAGCTGGCAAGCTAGAGCTGTCCTTCTTCTAGTCCTTGCAAGCCTCCACAATATCCTTATCCCCCCTTCCACTCGACTTGCTGTTGTCGTTTAGTTTTGTAGTTGTGAGAAGCAACTCAAAACTTTTGCCTTCTCGGCACAAGACAAATGTGCGTAAACACAGAAGATGTAAGCAGCAGGAGAGCGAAGGAGATAGAAGGTCCTGCTGCTTGCTCGCTGGCTGGCTGGCTGAACTGACTGCCGCTGCTATGTCACTGGCTGATAACGTTTAATGGATTGCACAAGTCCTCGAGCGTGGTGGTTTTTTGGTTTTTTGCGTAGGCCTCGCAATGAAGACATTAAAATATTAATGTGCAGCATAAATCAGCAGCACAAGGAAACACAAAGAGCCAGTGGCGAGGAGGGTGACCAAAAAGGCGGTGGTCGAGGCTGCGAAGTCAGATGCAGAGCGCGATAGCTAAGCCAAGTGCAAGTGTTTCTCAAATGAAATTCTCTCGGAATTCACATTCTTGTATTCAAATTTACATTTTCAGCTTTCTCTAGTCTATATTACTGTATTCTCTGTCCACCCTTTTTTTAGTTGCTTACTTATTTCATACCCCAAGTCTTTCGTTTTCTATTAGCTTTTATTCAGTTAGCTTCGCTTGGGTTCTAAATTTGGAATATTAAAATGTATATTCGCAAAGTAAATACAAATTTCATTGTCCTTTTCTTGCAAATAGAGCGATTCCATTCCTAAGAAATCTGTATTTATACTAGACACTTTTCCACATCCCTTTTTTTGATTTTATTATACAGTAGCTTATTCGGTTTTCTTTTGCTGTCAAGTTAATTTATTTTCTCAAATAAGAGCACAATTTCTCGTCACTTTCTCAAGCTCTTTACATTTGTTTCAACTAGCAGTAGACAACTTAATTTCAGTTTTATTAAATTATTTAAAATGTTTTTTGAAATATATGATTTCTCTAACAAATATTGAAGCAGAAAATTAAAGAGAATTCGTTTGACGAAACACCCTTTGAATCAAGTGGACTTTAAATGCCTTAGCGAATTGTGTATCTGTGTCTTTGTTTATTCGCCTGTCACAGTTCAAAAACAAAGCCCACACTTTTGACTGCCTCAGCTTCTTCAGCCGTCTTTTACCATGCTTTGCTGGCTGTCTGCGATATGCCAAGCAGTTGATGAGGTGCCCACAAATGACTGTCATATATACTACTTAAGAGTTATATCCAAACTAGAGAAGACAGTTGCCAAGTCAACAAACAAATTAATTACAGTTTGTCTCAATAGTTGCGGCGCTGCTCTGCCTGTAGCTTCCCCAAAAAGCTGCTGTAGCTTGTCGCTTGTATCTATGAGATACAATTTACGCCTGTCAACAGAGCTTAGCGCAGCTTCGCCCCCGAAATTAAATGCAAAACTCATTATGACAAAGTTAACAGAGAGCAGCTGCTGCTCCTGCTTCTGTTGTTGTTGTTGTTATTGTTTTTTCTCGTCGACGTCAATACTTGCTTCTGCTGCTGTTGCTGTGGTTTTACAAAACATATTAATTAGCATTAAATAATTAAAATATGCCCGTCGCTTAACGTCATTCATTTTAATCAGTTTTAATCCTTCGCTGGTTTTTGCGGTCTCTCCCCGTATGTGTGTGTGTGTGTGTGTGCGAGACATATTAAATGTTAGTAATTAAAAAGATATGATACATATGTAATTACTACTAATTAAACGATTGCCATTTCCATTGCAAGTTCCCCTTTTGCATTGCTTTAAAGTCGCATTGCTTCAATATACATTGTGTATACGTAACATATTATTTCCTTGGACTTTTATTTTACATTAAGTTAAAGTTTGATTAAGATTAAAGTAGGGAAAATATTTTACAAATAACTTTTTTTACTAAATATTTAATGAACAATCGAAGTTAATTTAATGCTGAATCAACACTTTACAAATAACTTAATTTATACTAAATATGAAAAAATAAGAAGAAAATATTTAGAAGTTAGTTGAATGCTAACAGAATGCTTGCCGTATTCCCCTTCTAAATATTCTTTAAGCTTATTGAGTTTTTTGCTCTGCTGTTTGAGTTTAAAAACACCTTGATGCCTCTTTAGGCTGCTTCTTGTTTTCTCTTAAAGATATTTTTTGTCCCAGCTGTGCATGTTTTCTGCCAATGCCAATGCATTTGAAATGAGCTCAGAGTGAAAGTGTATTTGCGTTGTTTTTGGCTTGGGCATTCGTTCGTTCGAATATGAATCCATTCAGATATTTGCACTGTTCGCATGCGAGGTTCCATTTGTGTGGTAGGCAAATATGACAATGGCATAGGCCAAACAATGAAACTATACAGAAAAACCAATACCGCCCTATCTGCCATCTCTTTCTCGCTTTGTTTGCGGTAGTTTTGGTGCGTTGACAATAGGCTCAAAAATGTTAATACCATGCTTCGGCTAAGAGACGCCATGACTCTCTCAACAACAACAATAGCAATAGCAATAGCAACATGGCCAATTGTGAAAATGTTGTTTACCAACATGGCTAAAACATAAATACGAATATTGGCATACTCTTTACACCCGCTCATTCATTACATTCATTCCTCTTCCCCTTGGCACTTACGAGTATTACGAGTCTGCAATTTGCCTAAAAGTATAAAAATAGTTACAGCCAAAAAGAATTGTAAAAACTGGCAACTTTTGTCAAATACGTAAACAAAGATGCGAGCCAAAAAAATGAGGGACATATGACAATTTCTAGGGGATATCAGTTTAGCAAGGCAAGATTTTATTTCAAGACAATAGATTGTTCAATTTCTACAAATTATTAAAATGTGATTTGAATAATAATGTTCAAACGGAGAGTAAAATAAAAAAATTTAAAAAAAAAATGACCGATAATTTTCAAATATTTGTGAGGATTTGTTTCATAAATTTGTCCCTCATATTTCAATTTCTCTTAATAGAAAACTAATATTTGTTGTTTATGCCTAAATAATATACAAGTTTAGTGCAACTTTTTACAGACAGAGCACATACAAAATTCATTGCAGCCGCTTCCTATGTTGTCGTCACGTTTATTTAGAATATGTATTTGTGTGTCTCTGTCTGTGTGTGTATGTGTGTTTTTATTCTTATTTTTGGATTGCCGCTGGCAAAAACAATTTAAATTTTGTCTCTGCCAAGGCAGCAAATGAAAAATATAAAACGACGACAAAGTTCGATGGCGTTGGCGTTGGCTTTGGCTTTGGCTCTGGCGATGGCTCAACATCGACGATGTCGATGCCAAAACCAAAGCAAATCGAAATCAAATCGAAATGTAATCGCGCGCGCAAAGCCGAAAGCTGAAAGCAATCGCATTATCGCCACATTGGCGTGAAAGTGCCACACCCACGCCTACGCCCACTTCCACCCACACACACACACATACACACAACACCTCTAGTGGGTCTACTGATATTTATAGTCGGCTCATATTTATGGTTACAATATTTGCCTTTAACCGGAAATCGATGAAATTTTTATGCCTCCGCCACGGCGCCCTTTTTATTTTATTTATGTTTGTGCGTATTTCTGCATGGGCTGGCAAAAATATTTCACTCCAAATGTACCACAAACACACACACACACACACACATTACACACACCCACACACTCGCCCCAAGCATTTGCACTCAGCTTGATTTTCCATTTTCATTTTCATTTTTTTGTTGTTGCTCTCCTCTTCGAATTTAGGCAATTTAGCGGCTTAACTAAATCGCTTTTGGTGCTCATGAATTTATACGTTTTGTTTGTGCAGTGCATGCAAAATTCACGTATGATTATAAATACAAAATATATATTATATAATATGGGATGATGCCACCACACAGTGTTCGAAACGTTTTCGCTGGCCCATAAAACTTAAATATGCCCTCTTTTGCCCCAAAAATAACTTTCGTATCGAATACATATGTGTTTTTGTTTGCGTGTGTGGAAGGCCACCAATTACGTGAGTTTATATTGTTTTGTCATTTTCATAGCTTGATTTATACATCTTTAGTGCAAATTGGCAACAACGCGCCGATCTAACTGCCATAAGCTGACTGCTCTAATAAATTATGTTTGAACTAGTTTCTAATTAAGTTTTCGTGCTCTGTTTTACATATGTGTGTGCGGCTTTTACTTGTTTCATAAATTAACTGCTGTATTTACCTGTGCTGTATGCAGCTTAAGTTACTAATCTCTGAATTTTCGTTTATTTAAATGGTGATATTTGTGCAACACAGCTTTCCATTAAGTCATCAAGCAATTTATCAACATATTCCTAGAAAATTTGGCAACAGCGCAATTTAGCAAAATGTTAAATATTTTTGCAGAAATTCTTTAATCCTTTTTCCACCACGTTCGCTGCTTTCCAGTTCCATTTGTAAAATCCGTTAATGGACTTCCGTTTGCATTGTTTGCAAGCGATAAGCAATATGAAGGACTCGACGCGCTGTGAAATGTGGCAACAATGCAGTAAAAGCAGCTAGGATTTTCGACTCGTAATTATATGACAATTTCATTGATTACACGCTCCACTTAACAGCAGATAGCAACTAAATCTGCGGCACGTATTACGACTGTATTATACACAGTTCTCTTCTCCGCTTTTTTTTTTTTTTTTTTGATATTCGCGAACAATGGAGCTGCATTTGAAGCGTAAATTTTCTACAGCTGCAATTTAGATATGAGGGGAAGAGAACTACGGGAAGCAGCGTCGATGATGATGATGAATAATACTTATACGGCCCGGACAAGCCAAAAGTCCGACTGGGCACGTGCTAAGCTGACTATAGGAAGTTACTAAGGGGACGAGAGGGGACTGCATTGTATAAAGCTTCACAGCTCCGAGTCGAACTCTGCCGCAGTTATATTTCATATTTTTCCAGTCTCAGTCCCTCAGCCTCATTCTTTTTCTAGCTCAATTCATTGCATTCACTTGGCCATCTTAGCTGTTGCAGTTATCTGAATTGGTTTCTCACTTTTTCATGGCTTTGGCTTTGGCTTTGAGTTCAACTCTGACTCTAGTCGAGACTGCAATGCTTAAGGAGCCGAAGAGCAGCAGCAGCAGCAACGTTTTTACCTGCATGGAATTTGAAATTTTCAAATTCGAAGCAAAATCGTAGCGAAAGTCACGTAAGCAGTTTTACTTTGTCATTGACACACACATACGAGCAAACACACACACACATATACATATTCAGACAAAGTCGTTGGGGTTAGCTTCAATCATTTACTGTCATTTACTTGGCTGGAAGTTACCTGCAGTTGGATCAGCTTCCCATTTGTATTTGTATTTGTATTATGTCCATATTAAAAATGCTTCCAGCTTATGCACGATTGCCCCCAATCCGTGTGTGCTAGTGTCTGTGAATATGTGAAAACCCCAAAAATGTTGAAATGAGTATATAGAGAAATAACGAGAAACCGAGAAGGAGAGAGAACTAAGCACTCAGCGTTTAGTGTGTGCGAGCAGCATGTGAATTGAAATTTCTAGGCAGCCAACACGTAACGTGAATCAACAAAAAGCTAAATAAATAAATGGATTTTTATGCTGGTGCACTTAATTAAAAGTCTACAACAACTCCACTCAATGGCAATAGCAAAAACCACACACATTCACATACACAATCACATGTGTTGTGGCAACTGAAGGAATCTTAATCAGTCTTCAAACCAAAGTCAAAAGCGCTCAGCGAATAAATTCTGTATTGAGCTCAGGCGAATGCAGTTGATGCCTTCTGCTTGCCTGTAAAATACTCAACAATTCACTGCGAGTACACGTAATGTACATACGTATTTATGGAATTGCTTGCAGCCAACGAGCGCTAGATGGCGTTAATATTGATTTTACCAGTTTTATAGATTGAGACATGAAACCAAGCAATTATTATTAATAGCTGTATGACGCTATAATCTCTAAACTTAAATTTACAATAAAAAATTATTTTAATGTTTCTCATTTTAAATGTGATCTACCCCTTTAAGTCTAATTTTCAAAGTCAAACAAATGTTAGATTGAAATAATGAAAGCCACTAATTCAATTAACATTGCACACAAATGCCGTTTGATAAAGTGATGTGAAGAGGAAATACTAAACCAAGTAACATTCCAAGTTTGGATATATAAAATTTTTTTCCAATTAGCAAGAAAACTCTTATTATAGCTTTCTCATAGCTATTTTTGGTATTCGCCATAAAAATGTGCAACAATTTATGACATTTCTGAAGCAAGCTGCAATTTCGTCTCAATTACAACGACAAACATTCAACATACAATTGCCCAAAAGACTGATTTGCTACTTTGCTCAAGAGAATGCTTTGCGCATCCTTTGCAGCAGCAGGCATAGTTGTAAATTCATGGAGGATTTTCAACAGCTCTCTCAATGCCTTAAAGTTAGGCGTATCTATAAACATTCCATGTACATAAAATTTATTGGCAAGACAACAGTATGAATGCAGAGTCAAAACAACAATGGATTAAAATTCCACAGAGCTATTTTTGAGATTTCAATTAGAAGTGAATTCTTTGGTGACCAAGTTTCTATTGAATTTCCGTCACAGCTGCGTTCTAAATTTAGTTGTAGTTTTAGTAGATGTTATTTGCACTTTTCTAAATGTCAATTTATAATTGGAATAAAACTTACATTTTCGTGTTTGAAATTCTTAAATTAAATTGCTTTGCAATTGTGAATGAATTGCCGTTTTTTGAGAGACTATTAAAGACTTGAAATTGTCACAAAACTAAAAGTGAAGTCTGCATTTAAATACCCTGTGACTGCGACATTAAATATACATATTAAAAACAATTTATTGCTAAATAAAAAATAAAATGTTTAATAAATGTTAATCTTGTGGTTATTTTGTTATTTGTTAAACCATGTTGAATAAATATGTGCAAAAAAAGTATTCAAAAAGTATAGCACACTTTTCTGCGCAACTTTCCAAAGATTTTTATTGGGACTTGCATAGACTCGCTTGCAAATAGTTTAAATGGGTATAAGAAATAGCTTTTTGTCTTTGATCGCTTCGAAAATATTTCTTGACACAGAGTTGCAAATATTTGCGAGGCAAATCAACGCAACACACACACACACTCGCACATTCACACACAGAGTTGTTGGGGAAAGGCGGTTGTAAATACAATATAGGAATTTATGGGAAATCGAGTTAAGCAAGAGGTAGGCGTGGCAGCTCTTTGCCCTTTTTTTGCATGACAAGACATGAAAATTTGCAACCAAGAAACAACCATGAGAGAAGTGCGAGATGTTGCGTAACCCCCAAGAACGAAGAACGTACGACAACAACGTGCTGATAGCAAAACTTCCGCTTGTGGCACAAACACATGAGTCTGTTGTTCCCTCGATGGCAGCGAAGCAGCTTGACTGCTGTTGCTCGAAATGAATTTCTAATACGAGTGCCCAAAAATTGCATTGAAAAGTGCAAAAAGAATGGAGGAGATGATGGCGCGACTTCAGCCTCAGTCTCAGTCGCAGAGTCAGTCACAGCCAAAGGGTTTTACAATTGTTTTTCGGGGCCAAAAAACACGCTGCCAACTTCTCATGCAGATGCATTGCCTCAAAAACGGGACACGCACGCGGCACAGAGCCAGCTCGCAGTCTCACGCCTCACTTTTCAGCATCCTCCCCAACGAAGCGGAAGTGGTTCGTGTGCCCAAAAGAGAGTCTGCGCCTCACCTCGACTGTTGCCTTTGTTGCTTGCCTGTGGCTCACTTCACGCTGGGCATGCAAATGTGAATCTAATACAATGCCAAGCGCAAAAGTGCCAAAAAAGAACAATAACAACAACAACAATGGTAATACACATAACACTATACAACAAAAATGCGGCTCACATACATACACGAAAAACAGGAAATTGAATTTTCGACTTTGCCAAGTGCGTGGCAGGAAGAGGAAGAACAGCTGCAGGAACTGAAGGAACACACTGTATGTTGTTTTGTGTTGCTGTTGCTGTTGTTGTTGGCCTGGCTGCTGCAACTATTACGAACCCAGAGCCAGAACCAGAACCAGAAGGAGAAAACAGCCCTGACACTGGCAGCGCCTCATTTTGCATACCAAGCAGCTGGCAAACATTGCTAACGGAAACGAAATATTTAACAACAATGCACCCAACTTTTGCCTCTGAACCCACTTTCTGCTTTTCTGTCTTCTCTCTTGCTGTATTCCGACCCAGATGGGCGAATAATTGAGTGGGCGTGGTCCTTACATACTCGAGCAGTCCACAGTCAAGTGGCAATGACACTAGCCTCCAAGTTGTTTTCCATAATGCAAATGCTTGTGATAACTACAAAAGAGTAAAGAGTTGTTTAAAGCTTGGCTGGCTTGGTGACGAAACTAGTGCTTAAAGCTATACATTTGCTAATATTTTAACCTATAAATTTAAAAGATCATTTCAAGAATGAAAGCATGCAAAATAAGCAGAAGTTTAATTTATAAATCTGCAGATTGCAGAGTGTATCTTAATTTAAGTAATTTAACAAAAGCCTCTAAAAACTTGTTTATCAAAAATGCAGAAAAAGACTTCAAAAAATCCATAAGATAATCTTGTATCAGTAGAGAATAATTTTTAGTGTTTTCAACCTAATGATTGAACAAAAAAAAAATGGTACAACAAAACATTTTTCTATTTTGAATAAAGGTTAATTTCACAGCTCTTGATAAGCACTTTAATTAGAGTTAGGTCTGATTTTTAAGATAAAAATGAACAAATTGAACGAATTTATATATTTTAACGTAAGTCAGAGCTATAACAATAACCATAAGTTATTTTTTAATTGTTTTAGTTAATGTTTTTCTCTGTAAATAGTGTCTCACCTGACATTTTTGCCAGGTAATAACTCATAAAAATTTTAAGCAATTTTAAAAAGATCTTTAATAAGTATTTAATAGGCAATTTCGATGGAAAAACTACTCATAATTGTGAAGCAAATAAACAGAAATTGGAGGCTATCTATATTCAAGAATGTTTTAAAATAAATGATCATACAATTCTAAATAAACTTCCATTTTAATCAACGGTTTATTTTAGTTAAAGGGTTTTTCTATAATGCAATTTATATTTCGCATTTCAAATATGAACAGCCAGTGTCATTGGCTCATTTGTTGTACTCCAATATCAAATGAAATTCGAATAAGAGTTGATGCTTAAGTAGTTTCCGACAAAAGTGTCTCATGCTGAGCAGTGTTCAGATCAGCACAGCTCAGCTCAATGACTTATCATGTACAAATTACAAAGTGTGTTGATTACGAGAATCATCCAACCCAGACACACAAATACAAACACACATTACTCGAAACACACAGACACACGACGATGCGCATAAAAACAAAAGTCACACAAAAGTTACAATTTACGCTTGTAAATTGCTTTAAAAAGTTCTCTTCAGTGCTGCGCTATCAGCCCCCGTTACAATTTTGCTAATTAACTCAACGCGCAACGCTCTAAGAGCCAAATACGCAATGCGAATCAGAGCATGAGATGAGGATAAGGATGAGGATGGGAATTCAGACCCAGAAGCGGTTCTCTTGCTTCTGCTCCGTCCCGCAGCTGTCGCTAATTTGGCTAATCAAAGTCAAGGGGGCCAAAGAGTGGCGAAGGACTTCGATTTTATTAAATGAAAAACATGGCAAAACAACACCAATAACCGAGAAAGTGGCGGAGAGGCGGAACGGGGCGAGGTGTAATGACGCGAGTCGCGTCGGAAATTTGAAAAGGAATCTTTTCGTCGCTGGCAATAATTTGTTAGCGAAAGCAATAATAACAACGATAAATGTTGAACTTTTGTTTTGTCGGGGGCAAAATGGAAAACTCGACTGATAATTAGGCGAGGTTCCTTAAAGCCCTTTAGAGCCGCAACACGCGTCGCCCTCTCCGACATTAATTGCCAGCGGGCTTTTGCCTTGTGACAAAAAGTCCGAAAATTCGATAATGCTGCCACAAGTTCAAACACAACAGAAGAGCAACAGCAACAATTGCCATCGCATGCTGGACTCGTCGCTAAACTAATAACCAAAAATTGGGCTCAAATTCGACTCCGACTATCGACTCGAAACGTTGAGCACAGCGCAGGGCCAAAAAAAGAAAAACTCATAAAATGCAAACCATTGAGTTTTCGAAATCGCTTCAAGCTTCCTCCCCATGTTACTCCTCCTTCTCTTCCCACTCTTCTCCCTTGTTGGCCTTTTGACTCTCCCGTCTCTCGCAGTCTGTTTCTCATTCTCTCAGTGTGTTTGCGTCTGTTGGCGCATTGTTTGGCCATTTAAATTCGTTACGTTTCGATTGCCGTGGAATATGCAGTCAACTTTATGAAATTTATAGTTTAATCTGATAGATAGGAAATTGCTTTGTTTTCCACGCACTCGAATTGGCAAAAATATGAACGAGGGACCTACTGTCGACCCAGGGGATAATTCCCATTGACGACGGAGAGGGGAGCAGGGGGAGTTGAGCTTGTGGGTCGCGGCACTTTAAAGCTATCGAGCGAGCCGACACCGGAAGATAAACCTCACAATTTATGCGAATAAGCGCAAATAAAGTCAATGTAAATCAAGTGAAAGCGACTTTCGAATACTCTCCTATAAATTAAGCGCAGAATGAAGAATTTATTTCAAAAGGTAAAAGTTAGTAAGTAAAATATAATAAAAGTAATAACATAAATTAAGCAAATTCTTTGAGAGAAGACACAAATTTCTTTAGGAATTAATTTGAAATATGTTGAGAACAAATCCAGAAATTAAATTCATCTTATGTATTATTACGTCCTCATGATATGAATCTGAGATTTGGGCTGGCTGAGTTTCCCTATAATGTGTTGTTCTAATACTGTGCTGATGGTTCAATTACTTACGAAAATTTAAAATCTATTAAAACTGCATATTGTGAAAAATATTAATGAAAGTATAACTTAAGTTATTAATATTTTGTTTTTGTTTTGTAGTAAAATAAGTTTATCTATTCAAATTAAGCTAAACATAATTGATCAATTATTATGTCATGTATAAAACTCTTCATATAATCAATATTTATGCATCAAGAACTTTTAGCACATAAATTAATCATAGCAGAGACAAGAGACTCATTGAATTTATGGACTCTTCGGCTGCTTCTTGGATGCCCAAGGCGATGGGCTTTCGTTTTTCAAGAGTGTTGCATAAAAATAAAGATATCCTCGCGACCCGAAAACACTTAACCCCAAAAAAACTGTTAAATTATGTTGTGATGCTCAGACGCTCGAGAAACAGGAGCGAAAGGAGAACACAAGAGAGGAGACCCCTTCGATATGCTTGTAGTGTCTGCTGGCTTTTATGCTTGGACACATGTGAGCTTTCCGGGCAATTGCCTAATTAAATTTTATAACAAATATCGTAAAACGAAATTTCAATAAACAAGCAACGGATGCAAAGAAGAAGGGAGCATGAAGAGAAGAGCTTCAAAAGCCAACAAAGAGCACAGAGCACACAAACACATTTTCCACAAGATTTGCATCTCGTCGAGCAGCTTTAACCAATATGCGCTGGCCAAGTTAATAACATGGACAAAATGCTATAGAGAGAACAGAGAGAGGACAGAGACAGGGAAGGGAGAAGGGAGAAACAGAGAGCATTAAAATCATGCGGTTCATTGAACGAATCGTCTGACCAAAATCCCCTGAAACATTCCGAGTCGATTCGCTTCGCTTTCAATATCAAAAGTGGAAGTGGAAATGGATAAGCAAGTGGAAGTGGACAACAGCGAAGCAGAAGCAGAGGAGGAAGTGAACGCCAAAATGGATGAGGAAGTGCATGGAAAACAGGCACATGAGACTGTCTTCTGTTTGGCCGTTGTCCTTGTTGATTCAACACTGGCCGTAGAGTTTGACAAGTGGCTTCAATGTTTGGCCAGGTTGCCGGTTGCCGTTGCCGTTCCCTCACCAGCTGCTGCAGCTGCCTCTTTTCGTTTGCTGCTGGGTCATCGTGGACTTGTCATCAGTACACACACACACACCACATGCCACACGCCGTGCCTCCACCGATACTTCCGCCTCGAATTTGCTGCAGCTGCAGCTGCAGTTCAAAATATATATGTCAATGATGCTGCTGCTGCTAGCGAGGCCTGAGCTGAAGCCGAAGCACTGTTTGTTCTTATCCTTTGGCACTCATATAAAGTTTGTTTGCGGATTTGTGCAGCGCAATATGTCATTGCCTGAGCCAGCAGGCGGACATCCAGATGCGGCAGAAGGGGTTAGAGGGGAGCTTGCTGATGGCAGGCAACGACCACGCTTAATGGCAATGTACGTTGAAGTAAACACACTCACACACTCGCCTACAACATATTTGTGCTAACGAGAGGGTTACTCTCAATTTTATTTAAATATAATAAAATATATTTATTTCGAAAGAGTTTAAGAAAAGCTCAAGATAAATTCTAAATGTTGACCAAGTTTATTAAACGTCTTTGTAGCAGCTATAAGTATTAAGATATACAATTTTATTATTTTGTATCAGATAAACTTCAAACAAATATTTTAATCTTTTGATTCATTTTTATATACTCTACTCATTGAATAGAATCTTGTATATTTTCTACTCTATGATACATATATTTTTAATGGAGTACTGTATCAATATACCATATATTGCTTTCGGTATATCTAAGTATTTCTGCGATATTTGGTATTATTTTAGAAAATGGTTTTATTGAAAATTGGAAGCGGATATCGAACAAACTCGACTGTAACTTTCTCTCTTGTTAATGTGTAGTTAATAACAACTTTTATGAAATCGCAAAAACATGAAAGAGCATAAGCAGATTCTAAAACTGATAAATTTAAATACTTCTTGTTTAAATCCAAAATGTACTAACGTTTATGAAACACTGCATGACTTGGACAGCGAGCAACTGAGTAAGCTTATTAATTTTTAAAATAATAAAAAGCTATTCAGTAAAGCCTTGAGCTTTGTTTACATTTATAGTGCAAAATATACAATTTAAAAAAAAAGGTTATACTTTCTTATATTTTTCCTTTACAAAAATGAATATAATATGAATTCTGAGAGGAAAGTTTAGGGCAGCTTAGAATGTTATGGATGGTAGCTTTAATTTTCCGATGATTCTCTTCTTTAATTTGCAGCAACAGCTCCCAAAGAACTTCACTGACTGACCTCTGCAACACACATATGCAGTTTCAGTGTACAGCGTCGACTAACAAATCCTTTTGGCATTATAAACATTATTAAAATTTCATGTTTCCTGCTACATGCGATGGTCTGATCCCCAACCCACAGTCTACAGCCCACTGGCCACAGTTTCGCTTGCCTCCCTGCCACCTCCATGCCCGCTCTTCGTCTCAAGTTTCTTCATCGCTGCTGCCATTGCGGAGCTCGATGAGCACAAGCAACTGCCAGCAAGCCGATTCAGCGCCCACTCGAAAAGCAAACGTAACGAAACATGAAGCACGAAACAAGGCAGTCGCTGAGTGGCAGAGTGGGAGTCGAAGAACGGGCGTGGCGGGACAGGAGGCTCGAAGGGTATAACCTGTGTGGCAGCTTAGCTTTCTCTTTCGCTCTCTCACTCTCTAGCTGTCTCGTTTCTGACCAGATCTTTTGCCCACGTCCCACGTCCCACTCGAGCGCTCGCTGCCATCTATGGCATCCTTAAGGCTGTCTAGCCTTACTTATTTGCAGCATGCTTTATGCTTTATGGTTACTTGGTCAAGGGCCTTTCATGCTCACATGCACACACACGCACACATGTTTGCTTAAGTACAGCACACATACACACACACACACTATCATCCATGCAGATGCTTACGCATAAACACAACACAGTGTGGCACATAAAATGCATGAAATTCATTCGCAGTAAATCGTTAAAATGGTTAATATTTAAGTAAATATGCCAAAATGCTTTGTTATATGCATTGGCATTGACTTTGGCTCTAGCTTCCCTTTGAATTTAGGCTACATTAATATATACGTATGTATGTAGATCCCTCTTCAACATCTCTTTTCCTCCCCCCTCAGCACTTTACGCAATTTGCAATTTACAATTTAATGCACAAAATTTAAGAATTCACATAAAACAGAACGTCGCTTTTGTCGGTAAATATTTATAAGCATAAGCAGCTTTTTGTTCTCCATTTTTTTTACGAGTTGCGTTTTGATGCTTCGCATTTTTTCCTGTGTAGTTTCTTTGTTGTTTGCCTTTTGCTGCATAATGTGGCGTATGCGTAATCAGTTTAAATTTAACTTGTTCCCTTTGTGCTTGAAATTGTCGAGCACAGAGCCAAGGGGGTTTGTTTAAATCATTAAATAATAGACATTTCTGGCTTGCACGTAAATTCTTGTCATACTCTTGGTGTATAGTTCTTGGAAGAAATCTAAGTTTTTGTGCTGAATTTTGATGTTTTTAAACAGTTTACTTTTATTTGCTTAAGAGACTGTTGTAGTTATTGAATAAAACCAACAAATATATTGTTTTTGGATTTTTACTTGAAATTGTTGTGAAACTAATATAATAAATATATTGAAACTATAATTCTAAGTTGAAAAAACTTTAAGACTAGATTTCGATGTTGTATTTGTTCTTTGAGATTAAAAAAAATCGATGTTTAACAAGAATGTTTATTCTCTTCCTATGTAATTTAAATCTAATTTCTGGTATTGTGCATGTTAGGTCAGCAATAAATGTTGACTTCATAAAATCATGTTTCTAGATTTTTTTCTTGATTTTACCATTATCATTTATTTCATATTAACTTTTTTTTGTCACACCATAGAAAATCTGCAAGTATAGATATACTTTATTAATATATTGAAGTATTCAAGTTGCATCTGTTTAATGTGAAGTGAAATGTAGATGGCATTGCACAAGAATGCGAGCAAATCAATAGACTGACGTTGAAATGTGTGTTGAATTCTTTTCAAATTGAATTGAACTCGGGTGGCCTTCAATTGTTGAAAAGAGTAAAATGCAAAGACTTCCACCATTTTTATTATTTTTTTTTTTAAGAACGCAGCGGCGGCATAAGAAATGACAGCTGTGGGGAGAAGAGCAGAAAAGTGCTCGGGGGTATTGTTATGGCAAGTTCTTAGGTACAATAGCTTTGCAATTTTCTTGGCAGCTCAAAGTTCAGCTGCGGCACACGGAACTCTTTTGCTAACTAGCTTGCCAAATCCCCACCACTCCTATCTCTCGCTCTCCCCCCTCTCTCTCTCTCTCTGTCTCTGTCTAACTCCCTTCCGCTCGAGTCGTCGCCATTATTCTTCGGTTGCTTGGCTAACCCAACGCACTTAACACTTGCGTCTGAGTTTAGCGCAACTTTTGTGCACGGCAAAGGCTGAAAACTATTTTATATAGCAGTATATTTTTGTTCTTCACATTTTTTTCTATTTTATTTTTATTTTTACCTGTACTCCTTGGTGGGTTTTACAGAAATCTGCTTCAGTGCGTCACGTAGGCGCTTCAAAGTTTTCCTCTACTATTTTTTGCTGCTCAGTTTTTTATATAAAATTTACGATTTAACGTGAAAGTAGAACAAAACAAAAAGCCGTATGGGTTTCTAAAGCGGCAACGGCAGCAGCAGACTGCAGGGGGTTTATCGTCCTTATATATACCATATATACTTATGCTATATAGAGCTGGCACCATGTACTACTTAAAAGAATGGCAAACTTTTGCAAACATGAGACCGAAAATCCCGCTAAGTAAGTGAACAAGGGAGGAAGTGTGTGAGTGTCCTGGCAGCTGAATCTCTTTCTCTGTAGTCCTTAAGGTGGGACATGGGGATGGAGATGGGGATGGGGATGAGGTCGAGGTTCAGCTGCACGTACTTTGGATTTTGTTGCGTCGCCCACCTTTATTGCACTTAAGATTTACTCATCAGCAGGTGTGCCAGCCTGCTAGCCTAACCAATCTCAATTCCAATCCTAATGCCACCACTGAAGAGCAGCAACCAGGTGCTCAGCATGTACGATTGAATTTTAGACAGCAGTTGCAACATTCACCCACAACGCACGCCCCTTTGCAATTTTTATGTGCAAATTTTCTACATTGCTGTCTTTTTTTTGTGTAAGTGTGTTGGAGTGTCGCCTGTCGCCTGTCGCCTGTCGCTCGTTAAGGTTGGGCGTTATCCTTGCATTGATTTAGTGTGCATCACCTGCCCCAGAAAAGCAGTCAACCACCAGCTGCCGCTGCCGCCCGTTGCTGCCGCAAATACAATTTAAATTTTTAAGCGGCATCTACTTTGGCACCCGCCACCAAATAAAGACTAGACGAAAGGCGAAATGTGGAAGGAAGTGTGTGGTAAAGGAGTGAGGACACTGGAATTCGTGTCACGCAGCAGCATCGACGGGTGGCAGCGTCATCAACGTTGACATCAGTTTCCCCAGTATCCGAGCATCCCAGCAGCCATCATCATGTTGTCCTGCGCCGGTGATTTGACTTGGGCTATAGCTTAGCTTAGTTCAGTTTTGTTCAACTCAGCTCACCTCACTTCCCTCTACAGCTTGCCTCCCCTTTTTTGGTATATTTCACGTTGAATGTTGCAATTTCAACCCGTTGATGGATTTGATGCCTCGTTTTTTTTTTTGCATTTGCTGCAAAATCAGCGCCAAATCAGTGCCAAAAACAGGCAGCACACGGGGTAGGGAGAGAAGGCGGTGAGGGAGACAGACAAACTCAAATTGATGACACCCGCAGCGACGTCGACAGCGACGACGACAGCGACGAAGTTGACTGTCACTGATACTCACAAATGTGTTTGCTCGCCCCTCTCTACATCGCCAAAGCTCTTTACATGCCACACGCACTCAAATGACGCTAAATTCTGTTGATTAGATGCCCAGCAAATGCGACAGGGAAATAAAGAGAGATAGAGTGAACAAGAGAGGAAGAGAGAGGGCTGCGGCATGTTTGCTTTTGCTTGTACTTTTTTCGCTTTCCTGTTTTCCTCGTCTCGCTGCTTTTTTTTCAGTTTTCGTATTATTTAGTGTATGGCGCATTTTGTTGTGCAGGAAAATCGCAGGCTCACTTTTGATAGCATGACATTTCATTCACGATGAAAGCTGACAAAAATGCAATGATTGTGTGAAAAGAGATGTAAAGCAAGGATGAGTGTTCACAGTTTGAATGAGTCAATAAAACGCTTACATTTGCCTATAATATACAACGTTATTCTATGTATTGTATTTACTCTATTTAAATACGAATAAACATAATACAAATAAACTTTATGAAGAAGAAAGTTAACGATCAAGCTTTTATTATTGTTAGATTATCTTATGTTACTTAAGTTTTATCCATAGCAATAAAACAATAAATAATTTACTCATAAGCTGAAATATAAGATAGTTTGTTAATAAAATATGAAAAAATAGACTATTGATTTTTCAGCAGTAGTCTAACCCTCATTATTAAATCATTTTTAACATTTGCAGAATTTAGGGCACCGATTTATTTCCTAAATATAAAATATAATCATTTTCAACTGTCAATAAAAATCAATTATTTTGCTATTTTAATTAGTATTTTATAAATATTTATTCAGTATATTCTAGCAAATTACAAGAAGGGTCTACTTAGAAAATTAAAACACATTTATTGACTAATAATTAACCCTCAAAGAAAAGGAAGCCATTTAACTATTTTTTAAGATATTCACTTCATTTCGATTACTCTAATTATTTCAAAAACTTTGTTTTCCATCTCCTAAACACTTGAACGAAATACAGGGTATCTCTTAGTCATGCCAACGAGCTATGTATTTTGCTAGTTTGCTTTTTAGGTTTTTCGCTTGTCATCGTTTTGTGTGGCCGTTAACGATGCGGCCTAATTGACAAATCTGCGCGTAACAAGCGAACTCAGACCAAGCAAAATGCAACAGCACTCAGTTGCAACATCAACAGAGGTAGAAACAGAAAGGGAGAGATGGATGGAGAGTGAAAGAGAGCGAGAGACTGCGCCATCTAAATTAACACAAGTATTTCACCTATGCCGCACTCACACACACACACGAAAACGCACACACAACCATCCGAAACACCTTTGCAAAATGCATGCTAACAACCACTTAACGCACACACACACACTCTGCCACACACACGCCGCCGCAGCTGGGGCTGCTGCTCTTGATGATGATGAACAACTATTAAAGAAATTACGAGCTGCTGTGTGTCCCAAAAAACGCGGGCCAAATTTTATTTGCAACAATTTGAGGCAAGCTGCAATGTATGCGGGTATGCGCGCCGCACACCAAAGTTGTTGTTGCCCCAAAAATTTCGATTCCCCGACACAAACTTTATCCAACTGGCAACAGCCTGTGTAAATAGTTGAACACCCCAAAGAGCAAAGCTTGAGTCTGAGCTGAGCTCAGTTTTGAGTTGAGTTCAGTTGAAGCTGAATATCGTACGGCAAATAATATGCACCCTCAGGTTGCCAATCAAAGTTGCCTTATAATGATAGCAGACTCCATTCCCCTCTTTATCGTTCTCTGAAGTCTAAAGTTTGTTGCTACCTTTTTTCGCAAGTCGTGCAAAAACTCCAACGTCAAGTCAAAGTCGCAGACTCTATCTCGAAGTCGAACGGAAAAGTCTTAACCAGCACTTTTAATTCTCGCGCTCATCTTGAATGAAATTTTAAACAAATAAAGTGGCAAATGTGGCAGGCAACCAAGGGGCGTTGGAGGAAAGGTCGAGCTATCAGTCGGCTGCTTCAACTTAATGATGTGGTCTATTCATGTGCACTCACCTCACCTGGGAGTTGGCCAAATAAAGCGTCTGCCAAAAGCAATAATTAACATTTAAAAACACAACTCGCAAGCTTAATACTCTATTTTGATTGTGGTTTCTTTAATTCAGTGCAAAAATGATAATTGCTAAATTATTATTAAGCTAAATACACATAAATAAACACATTGTTGCAGTGGTTTTGACTATTCAAACAGCGAAGAAATGGTTTCTTAAATATATTAAGAAATGATTAACTGAGAAATGAATTATCTTGGAATTTGTCAAATTTATGTACTTCTTACGAAAAGTTATCTATGAATTGAGTTTGAAATGCCTGTGAGTTACGATGTCTATTAAAAGGGCATATTGAATTAATCTTCAAAGTATTAGAAGTGATATTAACTCAAATCATTTTTATTGATTTAATTTATTGTCAACAATGTTTACATTCATTTGCGATGTATTTATAACTTCTAAGATAATAATGATGAAGATATATAATATTAAAGATATTTAAGCACTAAGAACAAAATTATTGCATATTTTGCTTTATCATAGTCATTTCTTTAGAAATGTTTCATTTTATTTAATTAAGAAATACTCTTGTATGTCAATAATCGTCTACTGGAAAAGTCTTAGCTGCTTTGGCTAACAATGTGCTATATTTTTAAAGCCGAAAATAGCCTTCGGTATATTTAGTTTTTTGCGGTACATTTATTTGGTATACTTCAAGAATAATACCGCATTGTTTTGCTCTTATTCAAAATGGATAGTGGGTATCTTGCAGTTGATCACACTCGAATGTAGTTTTCATAGCGTCTAATTCAAAAAGTGATGCTCACTTTATATATAACTTACAAAAACTATTAATTTAGTATTCGTTTCATTTGCTTTAAGATTAAATAGTAATATCAATGTGTGCTTGTTGTTAATAATGATAGTATTGGTACTATTTAAATTTTGAAATAAAATATATTCTTGTTTAATATAATAAATAAATAAATACTGTTCAATAATTACAGAAATTCTTATAAACATGCCTAATGCCGTCTGTGAATTGCATATCACTCTTAGAGTTAGGGTATCAGAAGTTGGAGCACAACAACTGAACTGAGTCAGCATTAATGAATGCAGCACCACGAGGTGAGAGGTTCCACTCGCTCTTGGATTGGCTGACTGACTGACTGACTGACTAGCTAGCTGGCTGGCTGGCTGGTTGCAACTTAAATTGCTGCCGCTTCCGGCGGCTTTAAATACCATTTTGTCACGCACACACAATGTTGCCACACACACATACATATACAGAGGGGCACAGCTATTTTTGCTTTTGGATGGTGTCCTTTAAGAGGGTCGCCTTGCCGGCAAACATTGTCTTAGTAGCATGCCAATTGGATGGAGGGAGGGAGCTAAACTCAATATGTCTGGCCAACTGAGTCAGCACTTTGATTGCCAAGCTCTACCTATTGCGTTAAAGCGAGACAGCGAGAAGTGGAAGCAACTTTTCTTCCATTTTTTTTTCTCCCTTTACCGTTTGCTGTTTGCTTCCGTTTCGCAGTCGCAGTCGCAGTCGGAAGAGTCGAGGGAAAACTTCAACTTTGGCTTAATTTCGCGCACGAAGTGCTGCCAAAAAGCGGGTGGGGAGCTCATCCTTAGCACATTCCAATGACTGAAAACTACACATAATAAAACACTTGCGCGCTAAGGTTAAATTCCTGCCAGGGTGTGGCACACACCCCCTCTTCCCCTTTAACCACGTCTCTCACTAGAAATTAAAACTAAAACGTTGCAACATTTTTCGCGCCATGTTTTCACTTTGTAGCACAGTCTCCACTGGGAAGGCAACGAGACGAAGCAGGCTTGTCAATTATTGAAGAACCAGCTGGCGAACCAACTCCCCTCCCCTTCCCTTCCTTCCCTTCCCTTCCTTCCCCTCTCCACTCCACGCTTCTTAGCCACAGTTACCGTGTCGTGCCGTCATCGTCGTGGCTGCAAAAAGGTGTGCTTTTAATTGTAGTCCTCGCTCTTCGTCATCATCATCGTCGTCGTCGTCGTCGTCGTCGTCCTCTTTGGCCCTGGCATCGTCTCGATATTTAGCACAAAACGCCTCAGATCCTGTGAGGCGCGGCACAAATAGTTGTTGCCTTGTTGTTGTTCTTGTTGTTGTTGTTATTGCTTCAGCTTGTTTGACTGCTTGTTTTGCAATAATTTAGAAACTTTCGCTGAATGTGTGCTTTTGCTTTTGTGGCGTGCTCAAACTCGAACTCGAACTCGTCGTGGCCCACGGGGTCAAGGGGGCAACAGCAACAGCAGCTGGCAAAAGGATTGCTGCATATCGCGTGTGCAGCCTACAGTTGGCGGCAAAAGTTTATGCTCAACAACATAATAGCCACAATAGCGCGGCCGTGCTGCTCCGTTGTTCCAAGTTGCCAAGTTTATGAACTGAATACGCTGCGTATACTTGATTACAATTTGCAGGTTTCTAACTCAGGTATAAATAACACAAAGTGCTACGCTATCTTTGCGTTATTAACTTGAATTTTCACGCACATTTTGGTTACAAATAGCCTTTTGGATATTTAGTTGAGTTTATTATAGAAAACCTTAGTAAACTTGCATGCCCAGATGATAAATATTGCTTTCAGAACTTTAAAGTAAACAAAACAAATTAGCTTAAATTTTCTTTACATTCATTGGCAAAATGTTTTAGTTATATTGAATTTATTCCTCGAATATATATCTATTCATGTGAATATCTAAAGACATCTAATTATCTACAGAGCTACCTTAAGATGTGCATTACAAAATTCTAGGTAAAACTATATTAATTAATGTATTCTTTATTACAAATGTTTTTAATAATGTCATACATTTCTGCATCACTTTTTCCAAAAATGTTTTCATTAATTTCTCTTAAAATAGAATGCATATTCGTAAGCAATTATGTTACTACTTAATTAATTTTCAAGAATCAGCTTAAACTCGCAATTAAAGTTTTGTTGTATCTAAAGCTATCTAAACATAACAAAAATACTTTAAAATCTTACATTAATAAATTCTAATCAAAAATAATTATCTATACTATTTTATTTAATTTTTTCTACAAATATTTCAATGCATTATTTCAGTTTAGAAAAACGTTTTAAATCATTCTTTTCAAAAGATTTCCATTACGTCTATTCTAATTCAATTATTAGGAATTATTTCTTACTCAAAATAATAATAATTATTAAAATGATTTTGTACAATCATGCAACTCTTTTTATAAATAAATTTTGAAGTAAATTCATGTTAGTTATTTTCCAAGAAATTGAGTTCGCTTAATTATATGTTAAAAATACATTTTTATAAATTTTTATTCGTTATTTGTGCACTTTTTGAAGAATATTCACATTGCTGCACCACTTATTACATGATTTTTTGTAATTTTAAACTCTCAATTATGATTTTCTTGAATTCAACCTTTTCGTAATTTTCAACGTAGTCTGCATATGTTTATTTAAAGCAGCCACTGTGCCTAGCAAATTCCTGCCACTTCCTCATGTCTCCCAACCGTATTTCGTCTAGTATGCTGTGTCTCCCCCCCTCAAGCGAAATGCCGCCATCAGACAGGTAAGTCCTTTGCCTTTGAGATTTGCGTGTTTCGCTTAATGAAGAAGACAAATAATCGCGCAATTAAAGCCTTTTAGCTTTAAGCGCGAGTAAATAATTGCTGTGAGTGCAAAATGAAACACGCACACCCAGCAAAAGTGAGTGAGAGAGAGGGCGAGAGAGAAAGAGAGGGAGATAGGCACACACTTCTATAGACACATTCACATTCACATTCACTCAACGCGGGCTGCACTAACAAATGGTAAATGTATTCAAACAACAAATCTTAATGGCACGCTAGAATGAATAGTAAACGAGCCCAAGGAGCATGGCAAGGGGGCAGGATAAGGCGCTAGAAGGGTAAATGCTTGAGGGGTGGCAAAGGGTGGTGGCAGGTGGCCAGGTAGATAGCAAAGCAACGTTGACTGCTGTTGTTGTTGTTGCTGTTGCTGTTGTTGTTCTTGGCTGGCTGCCCGCCTAGAAGCGCACTAGTTAAACAGAGGTGTGGGTATCTCCTTCTCATTCTCTCTCTGTCGCTCTCTCTCTCCAGCTTGCTGTCTCTGTCTGTTGACTTGACTTGGCTTCCGTGCAAAATTCTTAATTGCACCTGTGTACGGCGTTTTCCGCTGACGCTGCCTGAGCTGGAATATCTGGATAGCGAGACTCGGCGCCTCCGCTTGATGGCTTAGATTAACTGCCTGACAAGTAAACCCATCCTCTACACAGACACAGACAGAGACACACGCACACACACATAGACACACACACACACACTCGTACACTTTGTTGCTGCTTCCGGGCGACTGTCAGTTGAACGTAGCAATCCGCAATCCACAACGTGCAACGTGGTGCGAGAGCAGGCGCAACTTGCCTCGACTTGTAATTTTTTCACGGCTTATCCTCACCTCTCTCAGCCCTCTCCACAACCCTCAATACACGTCTTCTTCTTCTTCTTCTTCTTCCGCCCTCGTCAAGTGCTCTTGACTCACGTGCTCAGCACTCGTAATTATTTTTCTTATTGTTCGAATTAAATGCTCAAGGATTTATGTGATTTTCCTTTGGCGCTGTGCGGCGTCGCTAGTTAAGATTTGTGCCAAAAGATTTACTATATATGTATGTGGCCGGAAAACCTTAAGAAAAACTTATTAATTGACGCTATATTCCAAAAAGCTCGCAAGTGTTGTGAAAGTGGAAAGATGGTGTAAGAATTCCAGCTGCTTCAATTTTAGTTTTGTTGCGGTTTTATTTTCATTTTGCATTCTTTTCCCTCTTGTTGCATGTTGACACTTGGCATAATTATTGCATTCGGAAATTGAATTGCTTAACGGAAATTGATTTTATAACCAAACCAAAGACGAAGCTGTGCTCACAAAGCTCGTTCGTTCAACTTATCAACACACTTCGAGTGCTTGAAAACGATTTCAACACTATTTCGCCAAAAAGTGTATTGCATAAAATCATCTGGATGATTGGCATAAATAAATAAATCTCAGGAATGGTTTGCATACATTTTGATTTCCAATTAAAAAGCTTTGATCAAGTGGAAGAAAACATTTTTCAAACTTGCACGAAATTTACGAGTGCGACACTTCCTTAAGCCGTATTTAATAGCCATGATACAGATTTATAGCCTGTGGCACGTTGACATGACTTTTTAAAGCTCTCTATTTACCTAGCGAAATTTAAAACTACTCTGCATGAAGTGCACATAATTCTCTCCCCCACTGTCTCTCCCTCCCCATGCATGGCTCTGCGTAAAGTTCGTTGATGGCCTTTTGTGTGCTCCCGTGTTAAATTCAAATTTATTTGTTGCTACTGAAATTGATAACATAACTTTCTTCAGGTTTCCGCATCGTTAGCTCGTTATGCAGCGGAAAGTTTTATATTTCAACGCAAAATTTTACAATTTCTACCCACTTTACTCTCACCCAGCCGTTGTTCTATGCGAATCGCGGCGAAAATTGTGCCGAAAATTTTCATCTGTAAAGGAGGCTTTCGCCTGGCCACTGAGACTGGAGACTGGAGTTTGTTCGCAGTGCCAAGTCATAAATTACAAAGCGAGTCATTGGAAAAGCAGCCGCCGACGCCTTCCCACCTTCCCATCTTCCCTTCTCCACCTCTACATCTTCGAAGTTTTCTAGCTACTTTCGGGCTACTGAAAATTGTTAAATTTATGCATTCATTATTTGATTTGTTAGTTGCTGCAGATGTAATTTATTTGTTTAAGGCACGAAACACAATAAAGCTGCGCGTCGATGCGCCTTTAAGTGTTCACTTCCCTGCTGCTGAAATTGTGTCGAGCACTTTGGCCAAAAAGTCATATAAATGTTTATTAGACTAAACAAATGTGTGTTGTCCCCCAACTCACACTCTCTATATGTAGTAAGTGTCAGACAGCCACTTGTACAGACAATTTGAAAATATGACAATGTTGTCTCTTTAGATATTCAATGCTTTTAGCTCCCCCAACTGCATGTCGCCAGCACAAAGGAAATGAATTTAGTTTTGCACAGCTGTTTCACCCACTCCCAATCCCCTCTTCTCCCTTTCCCGCACTCTGAAGGTCCAAAAGGTACAACGCCAGCACTTTTTCTTATCAAGTGGCTGGGGGTTTAGTTACATATATGAATATTTGTATGTGCTGCAAGCGTATAGAACTATCATCCATAACCAAAGGGGCAGGCGAATGAGGTATGAGTGTGAGTACGGTTATAACATATCCTTGAGGGCAAAAGTCGCTTTCGAGTGCGATACACACAATAAAAATTGCTCATAAGTAGATAAGCAAGCTGTGTTCACTAAGACGGCTGATTAGTTACCCTGTAATGAGATTGAAGTATTTATTTACATGTTAATTATTATACAAAATAATATAATAACTAAAAGAAGGGAGTGTTAACAACTAAGTTATTGATGTTTAAGAGTTTAATTAGTAGTTTAAGAGTTGGAAATAATTAACTTTAGTTGAACTACACGAATTTTTAAAATAACATGTCCGGATTGTCATAACTGCAATCAATTATAGTTTTAATAATGTGTATAGCTAAGTCAAACCTTTGCAAATCAATTTATACTTTATTTTAATCTTTAAAATTAGCAAGCTATAGAGAATATTTAATTAGGTATTTAATAATTAATCTTTCTTTATTAATTTATTTAGCAATCTTGAATATTATCCAGCTAATGAGAGCACTTTCGAAAGCATTTCAAATGAAATGTTTTCTAACTATTTAATTTATAAATAAACTTCGTAAACGTCTCAATATCGTACAACTATTGTTGCAAATATTCATGAAAGGTATGTGTAAAAACTATTTACATCCTTACGTAAGAGTTAATTTTAAATATACCTAACTTTATCAAACAAATAAATTTAAGCTATAATCACGAAGTTGAAATATTGCATGGAATACAAATTGATTCTGATGTATGTCATAAAATTCTGGAATTACGATCAATGGAATTACAAATATTCAAAAATAATAATTCAGAAAACTAACTAAAATAATTGAATGTAAAAGTAAAAGCAGCCAAATTAGTTTACACAATTGAATATATATGAAAACTAGTGCACTAATTACATGTCGATAATTCATCTATCATTTTTGCCAACTACCCTTTGTCAGAGCACACTTTACAGGGTATACGCTGTGTTGGCGTTCGCGGTTGTCATCTTGGCTGGTGCTGCCAGCATATGATTCGTATCAAAATACACGCACTGAGATCCTTTGCCCTTCCCCCTTCTCGAAATCCCTTCCACACACGCTTTTCTTCTGGGTTTCCCTTACTTGAATTAGCTCATACCTCGTGCTTTCGCTGCTCTTCTGCTAGTTTGACTGTCACAGTAAAATTTCAATTGAACTGAAAAAGGAGAAATGCCAAACAGCAAACGCCAAATGCCAAATGCCGTAGCATTCGCATTCGCATTCGAATTCGCTTTCATTTCATTTCGCTGCCACAACTAATTCGCACACCATAACAACACACAAATGTGGCAGTGTGTGAGTGTGTGTGTGTGTATGTGATGTTTGTTCATAAACATGAAGTAAACAGGATAATAGCAATAAAATATAAGCGCCAGTCGCGCAGGATTCAAAACGAAATGGTTTCAGGGTCGTATTGGGGGGTGAGAGAGAGAGAGTTGGGGTTATGCTCAATTGGAAATGGGCTACGATATTTCAAGGGTTCCACAGCGAGAGAGGGAGAAGGGGTGGTGAAGGGGACGGTGGAGACGTAGCTTTGACTTGCTGCTTGTCACAACATAAGTTTGACTGTTTTGGCCTCGCATTTTTATGGCTCGTTCGCGCGTTTCTGCACAACAATAGCTGTAATATCAGATACAACAACAATCATAACAACAACAACATCAACAACTAGAACGAGAAGAACAACAGCTCGCGTAACAACAACATTTACTATTACAATCGTTTACATGCTTTCCAATTGTTGTTGTTGTTGATTTTTGTTTATTTCGTCTGCTTTCTTTTTTTTTGCTGTTTTGTCGGTTATGTATTTTGCGGGGCTTGTGGTGTTTGTCCTTTACTATTGCCCCTCTCCCTCTTCCCGTCTCTCTTTCCCCCATAACTCTTCAACTGTGACGAGGAAAATTGTGGTGAAGTGGGAGGGGAATGGGGGAGGGCTTTTCCGACAGCAACTGTGACGTAATATGCCCAATAAGTATGCTTGGCAATTGGTTTGCTTTTCTAGCTCCCTCTTTTTCTTTTTTTCGATTTGGGTTATGAAAATTTATTAAAAATCTATGTTTGCCGAAAGTTTTTTCATTGCAGCCTTTTATTTCGTTTTTTTGCTGGCCCTTTTATATTGTTTTGTGTATGTGTGTGTGGAGATTGATTATGCACAAAACAAATGGACAAAACAAACGAAACTAAAAGTCGTATGAAAAGCGAAAAATCAAATGATGTTGCAGTGAATTGACATAAAATCAATTAAAACTTGAAACTTAATCACAAAACTCTATTAAAACTGAATTACTGTTAATCAAGTGCAGTTTTCGGATGTATTAAAAGTATACAGCAATTTTTTTTACCCGCTACCCAGATAGACATCGTTGAAGTTATTTAAAAAAAATATGTTTTTGGGTCTTTGCAGCTTTTTCTGAAAATCAAGTATGTTTTATACTCTATGATATAATTTTAATAAGGTAGTATAACATAATAATAAACCAAGCTTTCAACATATTTTAGTATTTTAGCGCTATATTTATTTGGAGTATTTAGAATATGTTTTTTTTTTTTGAAAATAGGTAGCGGGTATCTCACAGTCGAGCAAGCTTTTTATATTACTTCATTTTAACTAAAAAAATATTTAAAGGCCATTAAAAACAATTTAAGAAAACTGTCAATGAATAACCACAGATTAATTAAATTCGACACCAAATTTAAAAGATTATGGAAATAGATTTTTAATTCAAATTCCAGAAATAATAATCAATTTCGATGACAAATTTGTATTGTCATAAACCAAAATGGAATAAAATCCTACCACAATAATGGCAAAAGTTAATAAAACACTTGCGAAAATAAATTTCTATATTTAAGCCTATTATTACAGATTTCCAAGGCCGGCATTAAACTGGTTATGAACTCAAACCAAAAAACACTGACCGTCATGCGGTGGAATAACAACAAAACCGTAACAAATCAGACAATTTAAGCAAACTATTATTAATGGGCAATTAATTTAAGAACCGCCTATTGTTGGTTTTTATTGCCATTTAAGTACAATTATTAATTATGGGCAACCGTTTAATGCGCTCGCCTATAAATAATTAATGCCATTTGAAATAGCACAACCAGCAAAACAAATAGTGACTTTTAAATATTAAAATGTATAATTAATATGAAATATTGAATTTGATTTATATGTAAGTTTTTTGTCAACAAATGTAAATGGAAATTGTGCTGCGATGACTCAATAAGAAATTCACTTTAATCAATTTATGCAGAATGCGATAGAGGCCACAAACGGAACATTGTAACAAAAGGATATGAATTATGCGCCGCAGTCGAAACCATAAAATAATAAAAAACTGAAGAGAAAAAAGAAAGAAAAAGGAAAAAACGAGTAATGGAAAAGAGAGTGGAGATCTGTCCATACTTCAGTCTGGCATATATAAAGCGCCAATATTTACTTTGGCTACATTTGCAAATGGAGCATTACGAAAATAAACAAATTTTCATAAATGACAAGTACAAAGGGTGCAGAGCAAAAAGGAGTCACAGATGGAGCAGCAGCAGCAGCAGCCTCCGCACAAAAGGATGCCCCGTGTGTGTGTGTGTGTGTGTATGTGTGTCGTTGTATATGTGTTTGTCTACGAAAAATTTTCAATTTGAACGACGTTTCAGGCAATGGACGAGGCGGGGCTGCAATTGGGGCATGTAAATTGTCGCAGCAGCAGCAGCAGCAGCAGTGGCAGCAGCAGCCAGGATGAGGCAACGAACGGCACTGGGAAATCCTTGATAGTCGATATTATTTTTCTTACGGCGCTCCATTTGTTCCTTGGCTGCAATTTGTCAACTTTGCTCGCCGTTTGCCGTTTACCAATGCCTCTCTTTCTCCTTCTCGCAGTCGAATCGATTTCCATTTTATTGCCAAATAATGCTTTTCTTTTTTTCTTCTTTATTTTACCCATAGATTGCGTCATGTTATTTATAGAGCCAAAGCGCGAAGTGAACCGAAAAGGGGTGTGTGTTTCTACTGTTTTGTCGCATAAGGTATGAATTGCATGTCAAAATGTTTTATTGGCTAACCATTTTTTATGCAATTTGATAATCAGATGCACAATAAATCGACGCCCCAAAGCAAAATGTCTACCTGGCCGTCTTGCCAACTTATCGCCCGTTTCTCCCAAGACTTTGACTAATAGCATCACTGCGAGAAATGCCTTATACGAAGGCGAAAGCGACCCGCAGTCTTCGTGTATGTGTTTGTGTATTGTGCGCGACTGAAATCAGCCACCTGGTCAAACTAATTAAGGCCCAAACAATGGGCCTCGAACACATAAATCAATCAAGCACAAAACAACTTGACGAGTTTCATGTCGCAAAGCTTTCTCCTTTCCTCCTCATTGAAGCCCTTTAGGGGGGCAACAACAAAGCACCCAACAATGATTAATCGCATTGCACGAATTGCAAATGCGCCTGAATACCCTTTCTATGAGTAATAGCAGCCAACTTGTTTGAAAGGTCAACGATGGAGCAGCTTCAAACATATTCATCAATTGTTTACATTTAATCCCTGGCTTAAAAAGCTTTAAAGCATAGCACAATTTAAGATAAATACATTTATAATTTTCATATATTCATACAAAAGAACTATTTTAATGTAAATAAGATTTTTATCTGTCCTTGTATATACAAGTTTTGAACACTCCGATACTGCATTTAATGAAGTAAAAAGCTTACATACTTAAGTTTAAAAGCGCATTAAAGCTGCTTTTCAAATATACATCATTTGATTATATTAAATTTATAAAATATTAGAGTATAAGATTTATATGAATAAACACATTTATTTTTAAAAGGTTTTAAATTCAATTTTATTTTATATGCATTGTTTGATACTTTGATTTTGAAAGCACATTAAAGATCTCTCTGTGCACCCAAGTTGTATGCTCAAAGTACTTAAAGCACATTAAAGCTTGCTTAAGCACAATTCTCTGTCGTGTTTAGTAACCTTTTTGAGTAACTTATGCAAATCTCGAAGATTAATCCACTAATGGATAGCTAAGTCTACAGTTTAACTCCAAGTGGTTTCTCTATAAATAATTCACGCTATAAATATTCGAATCTATACCGCGTTGTATCGTTGTTAGCCCTAATTGGATCTGCAAGGGTAAATAAGCTGCGACGACCCTGTTAACGCTTTTGCTATTCGCATTTCAAATGGCATTTTCTATTTTTCCCATTGGCAGGGCAAAGCAAGAGGTTGAATTGAGGGCCGGGGGCCGCCATTCACGCTAATTAGCCCAGACCCAGATCCAGATCCAAATCCAAATTTAGATTCTGACACAGACGACCGGACGCCGCCGTCACAAGTCTGCCCCGCCTTCAGTCTAGCAGCAGCAGCGCTTTTTTTAAAAAATAAATTCACGAATTGTAAATAGCTTTTGGTGCGCATTATTTTGTGGATTATGCGCACGCCCTCTCCTCCCTACGTCCGTTACGCCCAGCGCTTGTTTACTCTTTGCCATAACAAATGCCACGACATAAATCTCAGACGACGAACCGCAATCCGCTCCCCCTCAATTCCCCGCTGTTGAGTCTCTTTCCTGTTGGTCAGCGAGGCACCAACTCTCGACTCGACTCGACTCGACTCAACTCGACTTGGCTGGCTGGCTGGCTGGCAAAAGTTAATCAACATTTCATTAATTAATTTCTTTAAAAATGTCCTTCGCTTCGTGCATTGGCAACGCTGGCTAAAGAAAAATGACTCGAGTCAGACGACTTGGAAAACGCGACTTTTGGACTACGGACTCAGCTCGACTCAACTCGACTGCGATGCGATGCGATGAGTCGACGACTTGGACAACTCGACTCTTTAGCAAATTATGTAAATTGGTTAAAAGCTTTTCCGGTTTTGAATTAGCAGCTTCATCAGCAGCCATTGCAAGATATTATTCTTCTTAACTTGGCAGAAAGTTTTACTGCTTATTTATTGTTTTTGTGCAGCACCAGGGCTATAAAGTACCTCACATAATGATCACTGCTCGATTAATATTTATTATTTTCAGCTAGAAATGTTAGCTAAATTATATGACAAATATTTAGGCAAGTAAAATTTATTATATTTACCTGATTAAATTCAGTTTATTGTATATTATTTTAAATATAACTTTAAGAATTACATTTACTAACTGCCTGATTAACTAAAATCTTATTAAATGAATTTGTGCACAACTGTGGTAAGCCCTGATGGTTGAGTAGCCCTGGTTCAGGAGTTTGTGCGAAATGCAAATGCAAATCGATGAAATCTGAATTTGAGCTGTGTTTTGTGCCAATTAGGAATGCAGCGTGAAAATGCAGTAAAGTTTTATTAACTTCGCTCGACAATGAAATTAATTAGAGAAAGAGAATTGTAGAAAGAGAGAAAGAGAGATGGAGATAATGAGAGAGGAAACAATATAGTGAGGGTCACAAGACAAAGGCCTAGAGGCGATGGCTGTTACTGGACAATGACGCAGCAACTCGACGACACTCAAAGTGCATTTAATTAGGCACATTGTGAGAGAGAGAAAGAGAGAGAGAGAGAGAGGGAGTGAGAGAATGATGGCTGCGGGGATGGATGATGGGAGCCAACAAGAAATGAATCAAAACAATTGTAAATACTGAAACACAAAAGCAATTAGTGACACACAAAGCGGAAGTGCAAAAAGTGAAGCTGTTGAAAATAACTCGACAAAACAACAAAACCAAAAAACAAAAAAGGAGAAAAAGAAGTGGCAATCACTGCAGCACCAAATGATGGTGAGGGGAGAGAGGGAGAAGAGCAACTGTTGTTGTTGTTGGCTACGTGCAACAACGGCCATCGTCACATTTGGGGGCAACGAGTGCACAAGGCGCCAAAATAAACAAAGCGCAGTGTTTGTTAGGCTCTAGACTGATGAGCGACGAGGAGACGGGAAAGAGAGAGAGAGAGAGAGTGCGAAAGGATCAGGGAAGGGGAGGCGACGCTGCTGCCGCTGCTGCTGTGGCATCCGCAACTGAAAAGTGGCCAATGTAAATCTAATTAAAAGCAAAACAAAAGCGACTCTCAACATGCCACTCAAATTATAATGCATACAGAGAATAAAATGAGCAAACGAGGGAGACAAGAGATAAAGGAGAAAAGAGAGAGCAACAGGGTACAGAAAAGCATGAGAGCATGGGCTGAGCTTCGCAGCATACAGTGGAAAAATATTTACAATATTCTTCAATATGAATTATTATTTACGTGTCAATTATTATACAAAATAATATAATAACTAAAAAAAGTGGAGTGCTAGCTACTAAGGCCTTCGACTTTTTCAATACTTAATTCGCCGTATTACTTTAACTATCGTTTCAGCTATGTTCAAAGATTTTTTTATAAGTTATAATAAAATAATTTATAATTTAACAATCCATAATTAATGTTAAATAACAGAATTTTTGTAAAAGAAAATTATAGAAAAAATTGACAGCTTATCTGATAGATTAGATTTTTAAAACTGCCTTTGAAACTCTGTAAATGTTTTTAATTCTTTGTATTAACTCCCTAGATTTAATTAACCAATAATTATACTTTTGTCAATAATATAATAGTATTAAAAATCTTAAAAAAATGTAAGCACATTCTATTTTTAGGAATTCTATTTAATAGAAAATCATGATTACCTTTCATAATACTGAAAGTTTTGTCATAATATTAGTAAATATATAATTTCTCTTCGTGTTGATTGGTATCTAAATAGATTACAATTTTATCAAAATCTTTCAATAATAATATGTGTAAGGAATTGTGGTGTTAGTATTCTTGTTTCCAAAATATATTTTGTTTTATAGAAATTTAATATTAATTATATTAAATTCTTCTTATAAATATTCCTAACTATATAAATTTGTTAAAAGTTTTTATGTTCATTGATAAAGTTTCATTTAGTGAATTGACTTTTTGGCTCTTTCAAATATTAATTTGAACTTATTTAATATCCCTGACTATAACTGTTATAATCTTCAGAACACAGCCCACTGTGCATTAGTTTCTGCAACCCGTCCTGCAACTCACAATGAAGCAGCGACAAATGCCAACACGGAAATGCATAGAATTTCATGGAGCGAGCCTAGAGAGATTTCCCATGTCCTCCTCATCCCCAGCCACTTTCCATATCCTGCTTCCCAGCTTCCCACATCGCATTCGCATTCGCATTTCGTGTGTTCAACTTGAACGACGCGTCGTTGTCCTGTCGCTGTTGCTGTTTCTGTCGCTGTCCTGTCGCTGCTTTAGTCCTTTGTGCTCTGTGCTGCAACTTGGCTGGGCATATTCTTGGAAAAGCGGCGGGGATTTGGGGCGACTTTGGCACGTGAATCGACCGTTGTCGCATCGTTGCCAAAATCCGCATTAAATTTATGCAGTTTTGTTGTACGACAAGACCGTAGCTAAAATGTCACTACGGATACGCTTTTCTTAGCCATTTGCCGATGCCATTGCCAAGCAGTCACTGATGATGATAGCCTAGCTGTAGAACCTTTCTTTTTTCTTTCTTTTTTTTTGTCGTATTTTCATTTTTGGCCATTGGCAGTATTATTGGTGGTTCATCCGACTCAGGTTTCGGGCGCGTTTGCTTGCTTGCCACTTGGCAAATCGCCCCAAATGCCCGGCTCAAGCCAAGAAAAAATCAGGCAGCCAAAGGAAAAACAAACATGCACTCAAACTCGCAACTCGAACTCAAATAAAACGTTTTGCCCACTTTTGGCTGTGATTTTGCAATTAAATAGATTTCACAAACAACACAAAAAAAAAACAATTCGGTTGCATCGTCCCGCCCTCTTTCTCATTGGGTAAGCAGATGAAAGAAAATACGAGACTGGGATTGAGACAGAGACTGAGATTCGACTGAGTTGAAGCAAAGTTATCGTCTTGGTCTTTTGCGAGGCGACTTCCATGACAAATTCGTGCAACATCTGCAATGGAAAGGCTGAAGGTTGGCGCATATATTATATATATATTTTTTGACTATATTTATATGTCGCCTTCAGCATAATTTGCAGTTTATTTTGCCGTTTTTAATTTAAATATTTTTTCTTTTTTGTATACGTCTAAATTGTTGAGTGGAAAATATATTCCTTGATGTTGCAGTATTTTTTTTTGTTTTCTAGCCATAATCGCTTGTCCACTTTACATACGAGTAAACAAGAAAGCTATTACTCTCTCGAATATATTGACCATATACAGCTAAATATGACCAATAAGTCTTGGTCATTTTGTACTTTATTGTCATTTCCGATTCGACTGCGCCTAATGGACTTTGTAATGTTCTTGCGACTAGCCATTTCTTATTGATTGCTAGTTTCGGGTAATTTATTCAGCTATTTATAGCTTAAATGATTTCTTTTTAATTGTAATGCAAATGTTTAATATCAAATGCGTAAAAGATTATATGAATTATAAAGATGAAAATTTATTTATTTGCAATAAAAAAGCGAATGTCTATTAGTTTTGGAATTTAATTTTATTTTAATAGAAAAGCTAGAAAATGTTTATACTCGCTACCTATAGGGTATAAAGGTATTAAAACTTTGTTCCTCCATCAATTTTATATTTCAGCTTATTCATATTCAGCTTCATATTTTAATAATAATGCCGATATCTTTTTAATATTAATGGGTACAAGGTATCTCACGAACGATCACACTCGGCTGTAGCTTTCTTACTTATTATTTTAAGTTGTTTATTATTATTTTAAGGAGTTTACGAATTTGTCTTAAATTTTCCGAATTGACCTTAAAAACTTTTAGATTTTTATCCGCAATTAAACTGAAAGAATAACAAATGAAAATTTGTTGCTTCAATTCTTATATGCTAAACTTTAAAATATTCGCCAAAGAATAATTGTTTGACAATTTGTTTCATTTAAGTTTTGCTGTTTCTTCTCTCAATCTTTACCTCTTCTCATGCATGTAGTTTGCTTTTACTCTTCGACACTTTTCAATTTTTTAATTAACAGTGACTAACTTGAGGCTATACCTGAAATACCTGTACAATAATGGAAACATTTCATATATATTATATACATATATAACAAAATGAATTCCATCCTTCCGTTTCCCCTCTGTGTTCCCACTGCAATTAGCCAACAGCATTGCAACTGTTGCTATAGAAAGCTGCTTTCAGCATTAACTACATTTGGGAGAGCAGAGGCAGAAGCATCAATGCCAATATAATAAACTTTGAATCGAATATGTTGTTGGCAATTCAAGACTCGTATCCTGCAGCGATAGGGATTTCAGCTGACAATCGAGTGCTGCCCGCAGGGCTGAGAAGAGCGGGCAGGTAAGAGGGGGAGGTATTCGCATTTTATTATGCCAGAGGGCAGAGACAGACAGACGAGCACATTGAAACATTTGAGTGAATTTATTAACGCGACACATATATGACATTTGACACATTGTGCAAGTTCCGCTGCGTGCTTAACTGCCTGTGAGTGGGAGTGAATGTGTGTGCGTCAGTGTGTGTGTGTGTGTGTATGTGTTAGTGTATGCGTAGGTGTTTGCCAGTCGCATTAGGCGATGCACAGCACGTGTCCCCTTTTCCTTTCCCCTCCCTCTACGCTGTCAGCATTTGGCTCATAAATCGCAAATTATACACGCTGCCACGCCTATGCAGCTCGCCTACGCCCACATATGTGCGTTTGCCGAGGCTTGGCTTTTGCCACTGTCTATGTCTATGTGTCTGTGTATCTGTGTGTTGAGTCTGTTTGTATTTGTGTGCGGGAGCTTTCTTTGTTCGCCCCAACAGCAAACTGCGACTCCTCTCTTCCCCCTCTCCCTTCGGCTGCTGTTCTCCCGCTGTTGTTGTGCATCAATGCGCTGCGGAAAATGGAAAATGCACTTGGAAATTCGAACGCTCAACTTCACACATTGTCTGCGTTTTATTGCATTAGTCACTTGCATATGAGTGAGTGTGCGTGTGTGTGTGTGAGTGTGAGAGGTATTGTTGTTGCTGCTATTATTATTTAGCTTTTGATATGACACTGTGCTGTGTGCTCTGGTCGCGTTTCAACATGTTCGAGTTCAAAACAAACAGCAACAAAATTTGCCTGCGACAAACTCAATACAAAAATGTTCCGGAAATTTTTGCCAAAATTTGTCTGTCATTTGCAGGAGACAACTCAGCGCAATTTATTGCACATTAAAAGCAAACATATATAAAATAAAATATGAAAATAAATGTACACTTAACAGATTCAGCAAACGGCCTATTAAAATTGTTCGAAAATATATTTCAATTAAGGTGGCAACAAATTTTTGAATAGATAAATTTATTAAAGCTTTGCTATCAAAACGAAAATTTATTTCTACCTATTTAAATGAATACATTCGAGTTTAATTATTAAATTGTGAAAACCATTTATCTTACTACAAAATAAAAATGTTTTCAATTTATTACGGACAGTAAAGAATTAACATATTAGCAAATAATAATTGTTCATAAAGCTAAATGATGATAAAGAGAATTATTAAGTTAAACTGAAGAATGTTTATAAAAATCGTTGTTTTTATTACTTTGGCATCTATTTGGATATAAGCTTGGGTAGTTTTAAGTCGGGTATTATTGCAAATTTAGTTCAGCCTTTGAGAATCGAAAGCAATTTAATATTCTTTCTCTCTGAGCATTTTCCTCGACATTTGCCTATCCAATAATGCGCTGAGTTTCCTTTTGCGAAATGTCGCCTGAACTCGCATTTATTGTTTATTTATTTAGTTTTGTTGTGTTTTTTATTTATTAGAAATATGCTCAAACAATGTTGTCGAACGCATAAAGCATGCCATGACAAGCAGCGAGCAGAGAACAACGCGCAATGTGGGATTGGCTTTATTGAAAATCGCATGAAAATCAATTTGCCAAAGCGACAGGACTTTGCAGAGCGTCATAAAAGTCATAGCAATGCTTCCCTGCTCTCTTTCCCCCCATTTTGACAACTCTTTGCGCCCCTCTTGACGATGCGTGGCGTTGCGTGCTTGAAACTGAGCAGAGCTTGCATCGACATCAGCATCAGCAGCGATTTGCTATCAATTTTAATATCACATAAAACTAAAGGCAGAGGCAAAGCAGAGCAGAGCAGAGCAAACGGGCGCGAAAAACAACAGATCCTGAACCTCATAAAAAGAGAGAGTGGGATGAAGCAAAGGGGTACAGATAAGGAGAGATAGAGAGGGTGAAAGAGGAATGAGTTGTAGAGCGCGCAAGCAAAGTGACGGGTTCAACTATTGAAATTTTATCAAGTGCACATAAAACTCAAAAAGCCATGATGATGTTGGGGGCATCAAAAGAGGGGAGGAAGAAGGAGTGAGGAGTGGTATATGGGAGCCTGCAACTATTGTAAAACATTGACAATTTCCGTCACATCTCTGGGGCTAGTGCAAAATGGCAAATCAATAAAAACAAATTGAACTCGAATTCAATAATAAAAAAGAACTACTGTAATGTATAGAAGCAAAGGAGGAGGGTGCAGGGGGGCAAGGGGTTGGGGCATTGGGATCAGCAGCAGCAGCACAACTAAAGCAAAAACTTTAACAATGTTTTTAAAAAGATATACTCGCTGCGAATGCTGTACGTGATCCCACGCCGGCTTTGCAATGGATTAGGGCAATTGAAGCTGAAGAGGGGGCAAGTCTGGAGCGAAGGGAAGAGGAGGAGGAGGAGGGGGAGGAAGAGTTTGCAACAACGATGAAGTCAAGTCAAGTGCGACTTGCCAACTTCTGTGCTGCGGCTGCTCAAGCTAATAAAAGCCAAAATCAATGCCAATGAGCGACTGTGAGCTAGTGTTTCGAAGTGTGAGTGTGTGTGATTGTGTGTGTGTGTGTGTGTGTCAAATGCGATAAAATTTGGTCAACATAAGGTTCAAATACTTTTATAAGGTGCTGTTGAAATGTATTTGTTGATTGCTTGGGTTTGGTTTTTATTTGCAGCTCGTTCTCTCTGTGCTTTCTATTTGCTTTTTCCTTTTGGCTTCCTTAGCTGTTGTTTATGTTGTTATTGTTGTTGTTGTTGTTGTTGCTGCCGCTGCTGTTGCCTTTTTTGTGGTCAACTCGTTCGTAGCCAGGAAATTGGCAAACACATGCACGAAACAAGGCAAAAATTGAGCCAACAACAGGGGCAAAAAAAGGTCAAGCTAAGCGAAAGAAATGCGATTCTATACATGCTTTATGCTCCCATACGTTTTATATGGGTTAGTTCTTTTTCCCTCTGTGAGTGTGTGTGTGTGTGTGTGTGTGTGTGGTAACAGCTTGGCTCAAACTAAACCGCTACGCACATAAAAACCAACAGAAAAAAGAAAAACATACAAATAACAAATATAAACAACCACATCAATAAAGCAAAAATTTTAATATAAATAACTAAAGTTTAATATTGCGCCCATATAACACACACACAGCGAGTTTTCCATATGAGCATGTTTGCGTGTGTGTTTTTGTGTGTGTGTGTAAGTGATTGAGTGTGCGTGTGTGCAATGGCATGTCATTGTGCGTTATGCATTTTGTGTGAATTACAGCTCAGCATAATATTTGCATAATTATTTCATTGATTTGTTGCTTGCGAGCTGAAAATCAAAATCCGAAATTTCTGTTGCATACTTCAGTGCGAGGGCTGAAAATCCCAAATTCTGGCTAGAAAGCAACTGGAAGACAAGCAAATTAAACGAATGAATAAATACCCTAAGCCTAAAATTTAAAAGAGAATTAATTAGTTAATTATTAAAGCACATTGAAGATAATTAAAAATGAGCATTGGGCATTACATTTATTAATTAACTTCAGCTTGACAATTTTGCATTTACAGGGTATTATAATGCCAATGCAACTATAGTTTGTTACAGCATTTAGCATTGAGCAGCAGCAGCAGCTGGCTATACATTTATGCACAGGATATGCTGGCAATCAGCTCGTTTGGCAACAAGACTTCAACTGCAACTTGTCTGTCGCCGACATAAAAACTCTCTTTCGCTTTCACCTACAACTTTCTTCTTCGTCGGCCATAGCCCAAATTCAGCAATGAAATGAAATGAATGGATGCTGCTGCTGCTGCTGTCTTTCAAGTTGCAACTACATACAACAACTTTAGCTTTCTAGATGTTTTTTTCCTTGTGCTTTTCATTTGGTTGCTTTTCAGACACATAAATAAACTTGTCACACGCAGCAGCGGCAGCGACAGATAAAAAGCCAAAAAAAAAAGTTGCTTAGCTTAGGAAAGAGATATAGTATATAGTAGTGGCAGCAGCAGCATAACTGTGTCTGCAGTGCGCAGCTTTCCCCGCCTCGAGTCGTGCTCATTAAGTGCAGAAAAACGCCTTTTCACTGTCATTGATGTCATTCACGTGCTGGCAAAAAGCGCCCAGTTGGCTCAGACATGTGCTGCATGTGCAAAAAAGAGACAGTGAGCGGAAGATAGCCAAAGCATTACAGAGAGAGAGAGACAGCGAAAAAAGTCGAAATGGGGGAGGAGGACAAAATTGTGGTGGAAGTCGCGACAGACATTCGAGTTTCTCGCTCATTAACCGCGCGCGTTGCTGACACGCTTGAGTTATTTTCAATTAAATGTCGATGAAAAACCCAACGCGACTCACACACACACACACACACACCCGCAGATATACACACATATACACTCACACCAGCAATCACTCGCATTCGACTTGGCTGTGAGTGTGTGAATGAGCATAAATTAAAACTCGAACATCGTTGTGCCATGGCCTCGATGACGGCACTCATAACACTCACACACACACACACACACTTATCACACACACACGCTTATACACTTACATATTCAACAATATTAAGAGCAATTGTCTTGCGGCTGAATTATGAAATTGAACAAATGGAATCTACAATGGCAGCAAACAGCTTTAGCTTCAGCTTCAATATGAGCTTAATCCCGACACAAATAATTCTATGTTTAGAACGATAATATCTGTATATCAATCTGACATTAAAAGTACACGCAATTGCAAAACAGAGAGAGCGCTCTTTCTCTCCCCATGGCACCATTAACTTGGCTAATATCCTGCGATTTGATTGATGATTCAAGCGATATTGTTACGCTAAGCTTATCAGCCGCGTTTAATATAATGATTTGCTTAACTGGAGCATTCGCTAAAAGCGCCCATTAGCTCAGTTTATTATCTCTTAAATGACTGAGTATGCTGCCGGGCATATTTTGTAGCGGAAGTTAAAGCTGCATTTCAAATGAGAGGTAGAGAGAGGTTCGGATGTTTTAAGGATGTTTTCAGGTAAATTTTTATCATAATGAGATTATACTATATATATATACAAATACAAATTATTTACAAAAATCAAATTAAAATAACAACATTCAAGTAAATTTTAAAACTAGGATAGATTTTGAGTTGACTTTGTATGAGGAGAGGTATTCAAATTAGTTCATACGACAACTAATTAAATAATAGTAAATTAAAGTGATTTTAAGCAAACCAATTCTACTTTATTCACTCGTACCAATTAATCATTTCAATAAAATGTTAATATACCATTTACTATTTACGTATCAATTAATCATTTCTATTAAATGTTACTACACACTTTTGCATTTTATTTACTTTTCCATCGCAAATGAGGTGTCAATTTCTTTATGCTAATTGCACTTTAAACTTTAACTTTAAAAAAATTTTAAGTGGATAGGGGGCTCATTTCAAATCACAGTATACTATTTAAACATTTATAATAAAGTAAATCCACCCTATTTAAACTAATTGTCGTATGAGTAATATATACAATTATTAAATCATACAGAATTCAAAGTTTCTCATTCTATTTGCCAGTCAATTAGTTTAATTAAAACTCAGCATATCATTTACTTTTGCATTTGAAATATTTCTTTCACACGAATCAGGTGTCAAATTCTTCACACTAATTGCAGTTTTTAAACTCACACTTTAAATACATTCATATTGCAGGTAAGCTTAAATTTAAGGACCACTATCGATTAATAATTCTGTTTAAAATACGCTTTAAATAACGCTAGCTCCACCTCTACTGAGTGCACTTGTCGTATGCGTAATATTTACAATTATGTTACCTCTAACTCGACTACAAATTGCTTAGCATACTTTCAGGCGATTTCATTTTTTCCTAAACAGAGAACAATTACAAAAAAATTAAGTCGTTGCATGTAGTTACAGTGGAAACGCCTTTTGCATGCGCGTAATTTATTTGTAAATTTCATGTAATTTATGCAATGCACACACACACTCAAACAGGCACACATAGATATAGATACAGAGCAATGCATAGCCCTAGAGACTGCATTTCATGTAATTTATGCAATGCACACACACACACACAAACAGGCACACATAGATATAGATACAGAGCAATGCATAGCCCTAGAGACTGCATTTCATGTAATTTATGCAATGCACACACACACACACAAACAGGCACACATAGATATAGATACAGAGCAATGCATAGCCCTAGAGACTGCTGTATGTGTGTGTGTGTGAGTGTGAGTGCAAACCAATTAAATGGACGACAACGACGTGTTTTTGTTGCTTGCTTTACAATTTTGTATTTTACTGTTGTTGGTGCGCTGATTTTGTTTGCCACATGCCACATGCCGCATTCCCCTCGACTGTTGGCGATTGCCAGCTTTTGCGCTGTTAAAAGTTCATTTTGTTTGGCATTTTACGTGCGCAAAGTCTTAGATAATTTGTCCAACACACGCACACACAAACACACATACACTAACGCATGCCAATTTAACGCTTGAGTTCGGTTGAAGCGTAGAGAGAAAAAGAAATTTGTTTGTTACGTTGATTTATGCAAAGCTGAGCATAGATAACGCGTTGCGGCTCGCCGCCCAAAAAAGCGAAAAGAAAAAGAATATATATAGCTGTACATATATATAGTAAAATTCTATAGCCTCCACCTGCTGCTGCTCCACCCCTCTCCCTCTCAACTGCCTCATCTCTTTGCTGACCAGGCTCTGATGTGATGTTGCTGTGTTCTCCAGTTTTGTTGGTCGCTTTTGTTTCGCTTTGATTGTTATCACGATGTGTTAACGAGAACTGCGGTTGCTAGTTTCGCGTTTTGTTTGTTTGTCGTCCTTGTATGTGTGTGTGTGTGTGGGTGTGTGTGTGAAGTGTGTGCATGCTACTTGTGATGGCCTGTGTTGTTGGCAAACAGCACCCTCATCATCATAATCATTATCATCAACATTGCATTCAGCATGTTGCCACACAGACTTTTGTTTAACATTGCCCAACCGTTAAGTGATCTTTGTCACACACACAAACAACACGCGCACACACACAAAGAGAGAGAACATACATACACACACACTTGGAACAAGCTGCTTAGCTTTAGAGTGTGTGTATAGAGTGTGCTTGTGCCTACTCCAAAAGAGAGACGCTGCCAGTTGCAGATAATGCCTCGCGAGATTAAAGATTCTCTGCAATTGCCTCGAAAGCAATTCAAAAAGTTTGCAACGAATAGCAAAAGTCGTGCATGCTTCACTTACAGATGTGCTTTGACAGGCTTTGAGATACCCTGTTATAAGATATTAAAATATTTTTTTAAAAAAGCAAAAAATGTGAGTCGTATTCTGTATGAACTTCCATGAATTAATCTTATAGTGTAAATATTGTTGTTGAATATTTGTGTTGGATTAAAGACTGAAATTTGTCACAATTTAGACAAGCAAATACTAACTTTAGTTGTATTATATTAATATGAGAGTTAAGAGTTTCATATGACAAAAGCTTTATTTCTTGAACCGATTTAATGTCAAATTTATTTTGGTACAATGCAAAAGTCTTTAAGTGTAATAAAATATAATGACTAATTTGAAATTAATTTTGTAAATTTAACAAGCTGCGATTATTTAATATTATAGATAAAAAAAATTCATCGCAATTAAATGTAGCTAATCCCACATACTTTAAATATAATATGTAAACATAAATGTTAATGACTTATTATTCGACTTTGGTATAATATTCTTTAATGATTTCTTTAACGTTTGTGTTACATTTTTAGACAAAAACGAAAATGTTGTACACTAAATGAAAGTTAGAAGTTTAATATTACAATTAGTTTTTTTGTTTTTTAACCAATTTAATATCAAATTCATTTTGTTGCATTTTAAAATCGTTCAATATTATATTTAAATAATAATAAAAAAACATTTTTTAAAGACGATTAACTAACATTATTTATATTTAAATTTTACATAACTATTCATTTAATAATTATTCCATTTAATTTTATAATTAATTTGCAAGTGGCTTCAATCGCAATGCATATTTTAATTAGTTGCTTATGAATTTTTAATTAAATTTTGCCAATTATCTATGCAATCAATTAACCCCTTTTTTCTGCATCAAAGTAAATGAAAATACACCTAATGAAGTGTAATTCCCATCAATCATTGCACTTTAAAGATGAATCTATTTTATTTAAAGAGCCGTTTTCTTCGTTAAATTAAATAAAAAACGTGTACAAGCTTTTATGTGCCGGGACAAGTAGAAAGTGCGCAGCAAATTGTGGTATGAAGTGCCGTCTGCGGCAAACTGTGAAAAGTGCATTGAAGTGTCATTAAAACCAAAAAGAGGAAAAACTCAGAAAAGCGAAACAATTTATGGATATTAAATCGATGGCGTTGCGTTAATTACGCAATGAATGCAATTAATCAAGCAAAAGTCGCGGCGCATTAAATTATCTCGTCTGTCTGGCTTTAAAGGCCACGCCCACCTAATTAGACTGTGTGAGAGGAGAGGGCGTAAAGAAATGTAAGTAATATAAAAAGAAAATGCTGAAAAACGAGCTGGCAAATTTTTGAGCAGCCACATTTGGTGCCCAAGCATAAACACACGCATCTAGGCACTAATAGCTACTCACACTCACAAACACACACACATATGCATGGAGCACACACACACACACACACACACACATGGAAAACAGACAATAGACAGCTGAGCAAAGTAGTAAAGGAAGCGCTGCTGGCGCTCGTACACATTCTGTGTAAGTAATTTGCATACCGGATCAATCTTGAAAAATTAATGGCTTCCCAGACAGATAATGGTAGACCACACACACACTCCCACACACACACACACATATACACGCACCGTGCTCTATGCTCTATGCCGAAGGAAGCCGGCGCAACAACGTCGACGATGCCACCAGCAGAGTTTACACAACAGGGAAGGGACGCGGAGGGAGAGAGAGAGAGGAGTGTGGTCCGCATCAGCGAAGCGTGTTGCGTTGTTGCCTTGCTTGCAAAATGCTGAAATATTACGTATACGTAGCGTTGCTACGTCTCTCTGCGGTTTTCAGCAATATTACGCAGAGACCACAATGCGTCGCCAGCAACGTCGTCGTCATCGTCGTCGTCGTCGTTGGCGTCTGCGACGTTGATGTCGCTACGACAATGTCGAGAGTGCCATGGCAACGTGTGACTTGCACTTGGCTTGCGGTTCCTCATTTTGTGGGCGTCAACGTGTGGCCATGGGAATGGGCCTCAGATTGTCGGAAATGAAGCGCCCATGTGTCATAGGCGCACTCCATTCCGTTTCGTACCATGCCGTTCCGTTCCGTTCCGTTCCATGCTGTTCCCCACACTTCCTTCCTGTCGTAAATCCAAAATTCTCCGCCTAATCTTAAGCCTTTACGCTCGATAATACTCAACCAACTAATATTCAGATTTCAACAGCTTAGCAAATAAGGCTGCAAACATAGTGCACGCTAAGACGAAGATGAAGATGAAGAAAAAACGCATGCAATCAGCTTCAAACGGTGCAGTACTATTTTTGAAGACGAATCGCTTGCTATTTTACCTTTGTTGTTATTTTTCTTTTGTTCTACCCATGCTTGCATGTTACAATATACTTGTGATTTGTCATTTGCCTGAAGCACATATTTTGTGAAAATGTCACTTATAAATGAAGAGTTAATTTTTAAATTAAGAAAAGTTAAATAAACATGTAACTAAATAAAAAGATAAAATGATTAAAATGGATGAAACTAAATATATTTTGAATAATTTTCTACTTTAACGTTACAATTAGCCTTTCTGCAGGTATAATTGGGGTTTTATTAAAATTTGTCAAATTTAATATTCTCATTTGATTTTATTATGTGTTTATTTGTTAATTAATAACAATACTATTTGCATTCAATAAATGAATACGCATTTACTATCTTTTTTTTGCTAAGCAGCTAAACGTCAGCTTCACTCAGAATTATCCGCAATTGTTAAAAAGACTTTTCCAAGTCTACTCCGAAACACATATCGTATTTGAATTCACATCCATTTGTATTACAATCCATTTCCAAATTCATCCCTTTTGCATCCTTCTGCATCCGAATTGGCATCTAATGGCATCCAATTCTACATTATATTACATTATTTTATTATAGAATGACTGAACTTACTGCTAGATGCTACAATTTATCAATTATCACCATCGGTCGGCACCTACAAATTATTTTCTAATAAAGTGCAATGTTTGATTTAAATTTAATTTAAAAAGTATTCGCAACATTTCAATCTAAGATGAACATATTCATAATCAACATACAATCAACTAACAAATTCAACGCTGCAAAAGATATTTCGAAGCAGAGCTACAAACATAACTTTGATAAATATTTTTGTAGCGTCCATGGAGAAGACTCATCTTGCTTAATTGCCAACCATGCCGTCATCTAAAACTTTTATATTATATTTGGCAATACGCTTTGTCATATCTTTTCCGAATAAATTAGAAAGCAAATGAAATTGTGCATCTGCATTGTGTGTCAGTTGTTCTAGAATCGTGGCACTCAATTGCGAGTTCGTATTTCAAATGCAACACAATTCTCTCGCTCTCTATGTCTTTTGCAAATTGTTGAACAAAAAAAAAAAAAAAAAACAGAAAGAAAAACTTTGATACGTCGTAGTCCAACTTTGGTTCAGTTGCTACTCCGCCTAGCGCTCAATTAACATTTCAGCCATAAATTCAACAATTCCGCCTACCTCTCGAAAAACAAACATAAAGCAGGAGCAGCAGCAGCAGCAGCAGAGGTACGTCTGACCCCCGCACCGCTGCTGCATTTGCGGAGATAACTCATCAGACTAAGCCAAACAGATTCATCTAAACTCCGCTAGCCACTTTCATTTCGTGCAACTGGAGCACTGGAAGTTGGATCTGCCGCACACACAAAACTTTCCACATAAATTCTGCGCAATTTATTCATGAAAATAAAAAGAGAGAGCAGAAAGAGAGCGAGAGAAAAGCGTAGCAAAAGGTGCGTCGCTTGGTGACTTGGACTTGCAAACAGTTTCATCCTTCCCCCTCTCCATTCTACATACAACAACAACACACACACAAACACACACACACTAAACTTTTTCCTCGAGTCGAAACTGACGCTGAAGCTCTGACATTGACAACGACTGCGTTGGGGGAAAGCAACGACAAAAAGGACATCAAGTTGTAGCAAGATTGATATAAGACTTTTATATTCAGGCATTTGGTGAGCTTTATACCTGCAGATAAACAACTATACAGCGCAACGCATCAAAGTTAAATATGCTAATGTGCCTCGAGCTGAGCGACCCGAGATAAGGCACTGAAAACTCTCCAAGCACTGGACACTGGATACTCTTAGGCTCTAAACACTCTCGAGGTGGCAAAACAAACATTGCGCTAGCCTTGGCAATTAGCTGCGAGGCAAAGTCGTAAATTCAACCGAAAGTTTTCAATTTGCCACTGGCTGCAAAAAAAAAAAAGATGTGGAGACTTTACCTACTTCACGCTTGTTGGATTTCATTTTATTGTGACATAACATTGCGAGTTAAGCTCTCAACTGTTGCTTCTCAGCGCAGCTCAACTCGTCGTCTGTTGCTGCAGTAAAACTTCTTTTATGGCGCGCTTATCATTAATTTTATGTGAACGCGGCAACTGTGCAACATTAGCGGTAATTGGTAACTGCGTTTCGGGACACACAGCCAGACACAAACAGAAAACAGAAAAGCGGACAAACAAAAACGACAGACAAAAGTCAATTTGTCACTTTTGCTGATTGCGCATACGACACGTTGACTTGAAGCTTACTTCTTTTTGATATTCGTTGCAGCGTGTGGCAACACTTTAATCGAACTGCACACAAATTGGCCATACAAATTGCAATTGCAACATCGCAGCTGCCTCGAGGCGGAAATTGCATTGCACTTGACACGGCTGCTGCTGTTGCTGCTGCTGCTGCTGTGAGTCGCTGCTCGCTGCTCATTAAGGAATTTCAATAATCGAGGAACGTTGGCATAGATCAAACGTCCCTCGACCGTTGCACGGTTGCAGCGTTGACAATGATTGGCGTGTGTGCGTGACGCACGTTGTGGTTGCTGCTGCGTTCACTTCCATTTCCATTTTGCTGCCTCTCTCCTCTTTACCATGCCACGTCACACACATTTTTGGGGGAGGGCAGCACTTTGTTGTTGTTATTGTTGTTGGTAGCTGCTGCTGCTTTATGACAAATGCGTTTTGTCTGCCGCTGCTAATGACATCACGTGCTGCCAAGTGACGCCCTGACCTCTCCCACTGCCCATGCTCCATGCTTCGCGATAGATTTCGACTGTCATCAATGTGCGCAGCATGGCCCATAAACAAAATACATCAAGCATTCGTCTGTCCATTGTCCCGCTGTGTGCCATGTCCTGCGGCTTGTGTTTTGTGTCCTGCTTGCTACTTCTCATCCGTCTGTCTGTCTGTCTGTCTGTCTGGCATGTTGTTGACAGCGCTGCTCAAATGTTTGTGTAGACCTCATCACAAAACCAGCGCCCACCAATCGAAGGCATCCCTCGGGATTTTTCATTAGTTCCTGGTCACTTTTCCACCTACTCTCTCTCTCTCTCTCTCTCTCTCTCTCTCTCGCTGTGTGTCTCTTTAGCTGTAACAACCTGCAAGTCTTTTGTGGGTGGGGCGTATGTGCCAATATAAACAACGCTGTTGTCAGCGAACATGTTCATAAACCAAGCAAAACTGCTTTCTTGACATTGACGAGAGCTCTTCGTTTGCCGATTTGTATCTCTCTCTGTCTCTGTTTCCCTCTCTCTTTCTCTCTTTTTCCCAATGTATGCTTAACTCACTTCCCTTCGTCTCTGTTTGTGTTTGCGTTCTGTGTTTGCTCTCCAGCTTGTCAACATATTTTTCTCCTCCTCGCGTCTCTTTTTTAATGTTTAACTAAAAAGTTACACTCAATTGAAGTGCGTGTCCTACAATGAAATATGTTGTCATTTATATTAAATTGTTGTTGTTGTGCCTTAAACTAAAAGCAGTTGCAAGAAATTTGTGAAGTCTTTTATAAGGTGCAGCTATAACTGAAAATTAATTTCGCACCCCAAAAGAAACAACAAATTCATTAAATTATTTGAAAGAATGGCTGTTAGTTAATGCTACATAATTAAATAATGGATCAGTAGTAGTAGTGCTTTTAATAAGTCTTTTTATTAAAACAGATAATTATAATACATTTAAGTATCAAGCTAATTAAATAATTTAACACTTTTGCTTATAAAAATTAACACATTTAGTTTTATACATTTTTGTACTTAATGTATGCTGAAATTTCCTATAGTTTTCCTTTACTGAGCTCTTAGCAACAGCTGTAACATATAATTCTATTTAATATTTGTGCTTTCTATTGCGTAATTTTGTGCCTTGCAATTTATAGTATGAATCTAAAATATAAAATCTAAAGTCTTTATGTTTGCAATATATTTTAGAAAGAAATATAATACTACCTACTACCTACCTCAATACCTAAACAATTAATAGCTGTTATATATAGTCGTCATATTTCAAATCCAGTTCAAATTGCCATAATTGTAAATAACGAGTTTCACTATGAAAATGTATAAACATAAATTGTTAATAAAAACATATATTACTTTAATGCTTAACAAACTGCTGCATCTGTTGTTAATACGTTTTTATTATTTATTTAATAGTTAGGTAACAAGAAAATAACCTGTCAAGCCTGGCAATCCATTCTCTATACAAATAAAAATCAAATTTATGATAAGCTTAAAAAGTTGAATGGGAACTTGGCTTTAGAGTTCAAGTGCTTCTTTTTACTGCATTTCATTTCTTAACAGCTTTAATCCTTCATCGTATTTCTAGGGTATAAAAAACATCCATAATCCGCAGACTAAAATCACGGACAGAAGCGACAACCTTTTGCAATCTATCAACGCTCAATAACTCAATTTTCTATTAAAAGCCAGGCACAAATCTCGAGTATTCGGCATTTTTGGACACTTGAGTTGTCGATGCTGTTGAAAGTCAGAAATCAATTTCTTTATCGGCCTTTACTAATATGTCAAATGTATAATTCGTGTTGGGTTGGGGTTTTTGGGATTTAGAAGGGCTAGGGGGAGGCGGGAGTGTTGTGCGGCTCTTGAAAATGTCCTTTGCACAAAGGGAAAAGGCAAACAAACAAACAAACAGATGAACGGCAGCAGACTGCCGATGACTCTTTGGTCATTGGACAAAGTGAGGCAGAAATTGGGCAACTGATTGATTGCAAAGGATCCAACACACACACACACACATACTGCACACATACGCACACGCTTATATAGGCAGACGCAAACAAATACGTATTCACACACACATACTAAGGCAAACACCCATACTTTGAATAGAGCTGAAATTTCTTTATTCATTAGCTGCGCTTTGGCACAAATTCATTTTTAATGACTGCCTACCGATGCTGCCCGCCCCTCTTGGGGCCAGTGCGGAGGGCGTGGCAGTGGATGGGAGCAAGGCGTTCCGCCACATTTTTCGTTTCACTTTAATCTATTTTTCATGAGTTTGTAAAGTGAAAAACTTTGCTATGCGTGCAAATAACTCATATTCATTGATATTCCTTTTGCCGCCTTGGCCAATTCCTTCTCTGGTTACGTTCCTTTGCTTTTTTGCTTCGACTCTCACTCTGCTTTTTGTATAATTCATAAATTCCTTGGCCAGTCAATGACTTTGGCAATATGTATTATCGTTTCTTTTTTGTGCTTTTATGCTCGCGTAATTGCCACGTCCTGCACTAAATTCCTGTCTTGTCCCTAAAAATTGGCCGCCAGCAACGGTCGCGTGCACAACTCATAAATATTTCTAGGCTTTGCCAACAAAAAGCTGCTGAAAATCTTACACTTCAAAAAGCGCGGCCATCAGATATCCTTTAGTTAAAACTAGAACTACAAGACTCCAAAAAAGTAATAATTCCATTCTTTAGAATTGATTTTCTGTAGCGCATAAATAAAGGTTCAGAATATCTAATAATGTTTTAAACGGACTGTCGAATTTTTACAGAATGTTCCATATTATCCAATCCCTGAACAATCTGGACAGTCTTAAAATAAAAATTATTTATACTTTTATAATAGAAAACTATGATAAATATATTGGAAAATTATTCAAATTCATAAATTTGTAGTAATCTTTGATTTTCACTGGGTCAATAAGAATGTCAATTCTTAGTTGAAAATTATACATACCTTAATAATAAATTTAATGGACATGACATATTTATCATTAATATGTTAATTCTTCCATTAAAATTATTATTATGTATAATTTTCAAGCAAGAATTGACATTCTTATTTTAAATTGTTATTGAATTGTATTATTTATTTATTTTTATATATCTAACGATATTAGTTTCTTAGATAGAATACTTAACAACATATTGTTTCATCATATACCCGCTCTTTTTGGTAATCTACAGCGAATGCAACAAAATTTCTTTCATATTTATACAATGCTTTACTCTGCAAAAAAAACAATCTTTATAAGAGGCGTTGCTCAGTTTGTGCACATTCACTGCTCGGAGTTGAGTTATTTATGTCTGCCTCACTTACTGGAATCAAGGCCTCAACCTCTGCTCACTTTGGCAGCCTCGCACCCACATTTTTGCACATTGACTACGCCCGAATTGGCGGCAATGATCGTTAATCATAATCGACGCATAATATTTTGCAGTATTGAACGACATTCGGAACTAATTTATGTGGAAATGAGTTAATTTCCTTGAATTGTGATTTTCTGCTGATTTCATGGAGCAGAGTTCCAAAAAACTAATTACAACTCACTTCAATCGTTATAGAGATTAGGCTGTTGCTGTTGTGCACTTTTCAGGCTTAATTAATTATGGTTCTTGTGTGCAGCTAAGTAATTGCCCAATGGGGAGGCTCAAGGTTCAACAAATATTACAATAAATGTACGTGAAATTGAGAAGTCATCAGCACTCACAGGAATATGAACAGACGGTAAAAATCTCATGGTCAACATAAACGTGAAACTTACATGGAAATCAATATTTCATTCCCAATTAAGCCATTTTCCTAAAAGGTAAAACCCATGAGATTGATTTAATACTTATGCAAAATTTAAATAAGATAAAAAATATTTTACAGACATATTACAAAAATTTAATATTATTATTATTATTTAAATACACTTTGTTGTATTATTGTCTGCGAAAATAACGTAATAACTATAAATATTTATTGAACTACTTTAGTAAATTTAAAAAAAAAAACATACAAGAGAATTTTTTATAAATCAATTAATGTCAAAATTCTCTGCAAAACAAAGTTTCGTTTAATAGAATAGCTCACATTCCTATTTATATTCCCAAAAAAGAGACAACCTCATTAAATATATTTTTAGCATGTGATAAAACATTTACCAAAAGAATAAATCAAAATCAGGCTTTAACAAAACATTAAATGCGCTAAAAATATCTCTTTCTTGAGCTTATTATAATCCAAGTTGTCAGTTTTATTTTTAGCTGCTGTCAACGGTCAGTAAGCAAATAAACAGCGCAACAAATAAAAAAGTTATAACAAAAATGTAATCATAATTTTTTTTTAAAGCGCATTAAAGGGAATTAAGTGAAAGTTCTTCATTGTTGTTGTTGTTATTGTTGGCCAGACAGAGGCCTCAAAGCAGTGGCACTTGTTGGTGCTCGTGTCAGGCATAAGGTGTCCGAGACCAAAAGCTGTCAAAATAAAGTTTCACAAGTTCATGCGCTTGAACGCGGCTTTCCTCATCCTTCTCCTCCTCCTCCTCCTCCTCTCCCTCCACTCCATGACCTTAAATAAAAGAAAACGTTTGGCTAATTTGCGCTGTTTGCTTGACATTTTACGTAGAATGACAGCAACAACAATGACGGCGACAGCGACATGGCCGCAACATGAGATTGTTCCCTTCCCCGTTCTCTGTCATCCCCTCTTCATGGTGTCGCGTCTCGTCTCGTCTCGTTGCCGCCCTTTGATTGGCACAACATTCGTCAGAGTGTTGTTCTGGTCAGCAGCTGTCAGTCAGTCACGCGCCCCGAAAGGTAGGCAACATATTTTTTCACATTATTTTATTTCACAGCCAAAGCAAAAGGAAACAATATAAAAAATAAATTTATAAAAATGATGAAACATGAAATATGCATTTCGTGTGGAGCATCATACAAATAAAATATAGGGCGTGACAGCCACATCATCTAATGGCAATGTAATTGCCAATTGTGAATGGAACAAAGCAAAACAAAGTAGGGAATGGAATGGAAACTTGCTGAATGTTGCTCATAAAATACCCTATGATAGAACTTATGTTTAGAACAAAGGACTTCTGCTTTGTAGTAAAACAACAAATAAAAATTTAGATAAAAATATTATTTTAAACCTTTAAGGCCTTTAAGCCATTTGAATTATATTTGTAAATTGGTAATAATAAAATATCAAATATCATATGTCTATTGCCAACTGACAAAAATAATTCAAATGGCCTCTCGTTTTTTTGCTAATACAAATTATAAAAGGACTAAAAGACTACCAAAATGAAAAAACGAAGTAGAAAAAAATAAAATTAAATAATCAACATAATGTATTATTATTATAAGTATCTAATTGACTCAAAGATAAACAGCTAACAAATAAACGTAATATTTATTATTTTTATAAATATCAATAAATAATTTTCCTTATTCTATATTTTATGTTATTTTTATACATGATAAAAGAGCAACGAGAAGACACCCAAAAATATGTTCTAACAGCTTTGCACGCCCTTCTCAACTGCCTTGCGAGGGTATTCAAAACGAGAAAACTTCATTTTGTGGGCATTACTTTGTCGGAGCTTACGATTGACATTTGCTGCATTGGCGTTATTTCGCTGTGAATTGTAATAAAAAAGAAAGTTTTGTTTTCCCCCCGCTCTGCACACCGATTTTCCGATTTTCGAGGCACAAAACACCTGAGAGAGTTTTGGCCAATTTTCAATTGATTTTCGCCTAGCAGCTGCGTCCTTCAATTTTGGGTAGCTGTAGCTGTAGCTGTGTGAATGCCACTTGGTAAGCAACATTTTGCTGACAGATTGTATGCCATTTTTTACGAAATACTTGCAACAATATCGGAAAACTTTGAAATGCGAACCGAAAAGCAGCTGAAACAAGCAGCTGAAAAGCTGAGTGAAAATAACAAAAATAAACAACAACAAAAAAAACAACACCAAAAAAAAAAAAGGAGAAACAAGAAGTAAACTCGAAAACTTTGCACAACTTGCTAAACTTTTGCTGCCGTGTGACATTATAGCAGGGGCCCAGAGTTAATGCCCACAAAAGTCCTGGGGACAGTCGCAGTTGGAGCCGCACTTCAAAGCAGCTGAATCCTTTTTCTGTATTTTGTTTTTGGCCTTTAACGTGCATATATATAAATCACAACGCGGAATGCCGAAAGTAATCATAAAACGCTGCTTTCCACATAAATTACAATAAATGTTCGCACAACAAATTGATGCGGGACAGATTCTTGTTATGGTTTTTTCTCTCAGTTTGGTTTTGGTTTTTGGTTTTGTGTTTTTTTTTTTGGTTTCGGTTTTGTTTTGGTTTTTGCTTTTGTGACTAATGCGCCTCAAAATAATGATGCCTGCAGGGACTGCGGCTGGACGATCTCTTTCCTCTCTCATTGTGTCGCCATGGGGCGCAGTGCCACATTCAGCATTCTGCCCCCTGCGTGTCCTGTGTGTCCTGCGGCGCGATTTGTCCTGCATATTAAGTTCACTGCGGGAAAGGACAGGGGACAGGGAACAGCGACAGCAGTTGGACTGTCCTTATGTGGTTTCTGTCATTTAAATGACCACGAAACACACACACGAGGTCTGGTAAGCTGACTTTAATGGATTACCTCAAGTAACTGGAATCATAAACAAAACTTGTCATTGCCAAAACGATGCCAGACTGAATGTCAAGCAGAAATAAATATAGTGGAGAAACAGAGGATGGTTGAGCGCGTGTCTCTGTGGGAAATATAAAAACATTAAAATAAGTCCATCATAAAATCTAAACAACAATATAATATAGTTGCTAAAATAGACATAAATGTAAATAGTAATAACATTTTAGAAATTCAGGAAATGGCAATGCTTAATTCTTAACTCTTCATATGTAATCGCAGTTATTAGAAACTTATTGTGATGGAAAGTGGAAACTGAGTGTGCAAGCTCAAAAATAATTAAATAAATAATGCAACCAAAATACAAGTCAAATATAGATGCTTGAAAACTCAAAGCCTATTGTGAATATTATTCTATCAATTGTAAAAATAATACTAGACTGAATTGAAATAAAGAAAAACAAGACAGAAAACTTCAGTCGAGTGTGTATTATTCTTAAAATATTCCAAATTAATATGCCGAAGAAATACTTAAATATAGTATAGTGTTATATATAAATATATTATTACATTTAAAATATACCATAGAACACTAAATGTACCAGATTGTCAGCCAAAGCTGATACCGAAGATATTTATTTATTTAATTTTTTTCGAACGCTATCGAAAAATTATAGCTCTATATCGCATAGTCTCTCAATTTAATAATAATAGTTACAGACAGTTACAGGCTGTCAAAAACTGTAAATTTAATTACCAATACATGATCTTTAAACCGATACATTACTTGTTATACTCCACCTATAATTGTAACATTCCAAACTTTACACTTCAATGTAACTTCATTTATAACTCTGCACCTCCCCCGCTACAATTGAAGGCTTTGCCAATTGTCTGGCATTTACTTAGGGAAATTTAAAGAAAACACGAAACTAAGACTATGCGAAACACTTATTTGATTTTACATAAACTGCAAAGCTGCCCGCCCTTATAATTTAGTTGCCCCCAGGGCGTGGCTTACCTCCGTTTTTCTGCTCCCCCAACTCTCTCCCCACTGGTAAGTGCCACTTTGCTTTGTAATTTATGCAGTTGAATGAAAAGCGTTTCTAACAACATTTAATTAAGTTGAGAGGCGGAGAGAAGGAGGCACATTGGAGGCGTCACAGACAAAATTCAAAGTTAAACTTACGAATTAAAAAAAGGAAAAAGCAAAAAAAAAGTCATTGGAGCCCAAGAGGTATTTTTTGGCTCTTCATTTAAATGGCCAAGTCATTTAAAGGCGTTGCTTGCTCCACCAAAGTGGAGGCACCTCAGTGTAAGCACTTCAAATACCTGACCTCCCATTGCCTTCCTTGGTGGAAGGAGGAGGGAGAAAAGTGCGTGAGCCAGCAGCAGGCATACAACAAAAAATTGGGTCGTCTTCTCTCGTTTGCTTTTAATGTGCTTTGCCTGCCATTTTTTTTTGTTGGTTTTGTTGTTGCCTGTTATCAGTAGCCAGAATTTCGAAATCTGCACGACGGCCAAAAAGTTCCACTGATAACACAGCGCAGCAACCAAAAAAAAAGAAGAAAAAGCCTAGCCAAGAGGCAGCGACGTCGACGTCTACGGCGGTAGCGGCAGCGCAGCAACTAATGGCAAACGCATTGGCTCAGCCTCTCTGTAATCTCTGTCAGCAGTTTGTAAGTATGAGTGCGTCTCTGTGTGAGTGTGCGAGTACGTGTCACATACACACGTGCGTGTGTGCGGGAGTATGTCGCTGTGTAAGTAGGGCTAGAATATGTGGAGCAAGTTGCGCTTTGTGTCCATTCGGAAATTCTCTGCGGCTGTCGCTGCTGCTGTTGCTGTTGCTGTTGCTGTCGATGCCGACGTCGGCAGCAGCAACAACGACGACGATGACGACGACGTCGCTCTGACGATGACTGTGTCGGAATTTGGCGTCCTCTGTTTCAGTTCGTAGTTGTTGTTGCTAAAACGCATGCGCTTAGCTGGTCAGAGAGAATGTACCTTTTGAGTTAATGTTGAGAGTAATGTTATTTCAATTCCATAGCATTCCCTTTAGACATGTTATGTTAAGTCAGTGTCTGCAGCTTGCAATCGAAATTAAAAAATAAAACATTAATTACTACGAAGGAACTTTAAAATTATTTTCGATTTTGGTTACAGTCTTTGACATACTTAGTGAATCGATTTTGAACATAAAACTAAACATAACTAACTAATACATTAGTAGAAAAAATTAAAAGATGAATGGCATATTGACGTATTTATTTAATTATAATGTGACTAAATAAGAAAGCGACTTTATACAAAAATCATTTATATTTGTTACTATTTGAGAAGATTTGGATCAAATAAAAAAAGCTTTAAATCGTAATAAGATGAATTGAAAAATTATATAAATTTAAGTTAGATTTAAAATATGAACACGAAATAAATAAAATAAAATAAAATAAAAATATTATTAAAAATCTAAAATACCGAATATGAATAAATTACTAAAATTAAAGTAGTATATTCTGATTTTAAAACGTTGGTTTCATTAAGACAAAGAATGTCTAATAATCGTTAAACTACATTTAATTTTACTTATCACGTCTTAAAACATTAAATATTTGTTTTAAAAGATATTAATACCAAAAAAAAAACAATATATGTACTTATAAAAGTTTTCAAACTTTTTTGTATCGATATTCAAAATGTGTCAAAATAATGTTAATATCAGAAAGACACAAAAAGATCCCACACTCTTGAGAAGATTTTGAATTATAAATGAATTTCCCTTTAGATATTAACCCACATATTGGCGAGCGGGCCACATTCCAATACAGTTCGCAAAAGCATAGAGCATAGAGCGCCAAGACAACTGTTCCAATTCCACACGTTGCACGCAATTGACTCGGAAATGTATCGGGCATGGGTTGATTTTCCTTCAGCTTCAGCTTCAACTGCTGCTATTGCTCTGCATTGAGGCAACAATTTTACACCCATGCAACACGACAACAACAAGCAGAACTTCGGCAGGAAAATGCCGATGCGCTACGCAAATTGCAAGCTTCACCAAAAATAGTTCGTGGCCCGATTGCCATACCACCGCACATCGCACATCAGCGTCAGAGTCAGAGTCAGTCAGCTAGGCTTGCCTCCATCGTCCTTTTGTCGTCCTTCGGCTCTCACCCACTTGCCGCTCTCGTTGCCGAGATTTTACTCATCGTGTCGCCAATTTGGCTCGTATTTTTTGCTGCTGCCGTTTCTGCTGTCGCTGCTGCTGCTGCGACGACAGCGTCGACTGCGACTTGTGTCGACTTAGTGCCTGGTGCCTGATGTTTTTGGTCCTTTCGCAATAGCTCGTTCAGTCGTCGTTGCGTGTTGTAGGTGGTCTGGTCTACTCTGCGCTCTGCTTGCTCAGTTTTTTCTGCTGCTGCTGCTATTGCTGCTGTTGTGATGCCACCGTTTGTTTGCTGTTGTTGCTGTTGCTGTTGCTGCTGCTGCTGCTTCCACATCTGACGACGACGACGACGACTCCCCCAAACTTCAGTTTCAATTGCCGTACGCGACGCGACGCGTTCAGTCTTCGTTTTAGTGCGTTACGTAGTGCAACAAAGTGACGCGTCCAATTTACACAATTCTCTGACTTAAAGCTAAAGTTTTGTTGACTTGAAGATGCATCTCAAGATGAAGATGAGAAGCTGAAGCTTAGAGAGGACAAAACTGTGGCAAATTGGCCTCGTTAGGCAAAGACTTGTCTAGTTGCTGTCGTGGCTGCTGCTGCTCATCAACATAGTCATCATAATCATCAACAACATCAACTGCCGTCAGGTGTCAAGTGCTGAGCATGTGTGTCAATTAAAATGTCTCAGCTCAGTGAGTTGCGTGCGTGACTGTGTTTAATTTTCACACACAGACAACACGGCGTATGTGCAACGTGCTCAACAACACAGACAAAAACCAAAAACAAAAAAAAATAAAAGAAAAACAGAAAACGAAAACGTTAAAAAAAGCTTACAACTTAAATTTACAACAAAATGCACACAATGAAAACCAAATATTGCGGTAAGTTCCGATTCACAAATCGTATTTAAATGTTGCTTATTAGCTGACAGCCAGACATATAAATTTTTAGCATCTGCGGTTTTGCCCCATCCTCATTGTCATTGACAAATTCTATTCTAAACCAAAAATGCAAATTGCATTTTAATTAATTACGTTTGCACTTTGGCTTCACGCATTTTCATTTTCACATTTTCGCGATTTTCATCCGATTATTGAATTTATTTTGCAGGTTTTTTTACTTTCGTGGTTGTTTTTCTTTATGGCAGAGTATTGTTTAATGATTTGCAAATTTGATTGCGCTGTTATTCGGGGTAAACCCTCAAATATCTGCTGCGTGTTTTTGCAGTTGAGTGTGTTGATAATAATTATACATGGATTAGGCTCTTGGCTTTGCAGCACTAATCGAATAATTGCTGAGTTAATTGAATTTAATCTAGTGTTGATTTTGGGCATTTATTAAACCTGATAGTTGGCGATATTATATTACCACAATTGTATTAACGCTTAGAATTATAACAAATAAATAAATAATCTGACTTAAGACTAATTTTCTACATATAAATTACAAATTCTGAAAGTGCAGATGTATTTGCTGTTATTTATTTGAAATAGTTGGACTAGTTCCCTAATAAATCTATTTTATAAAAATAAAGATTTCTTGTGAATCTTAATTAAATTAAAGGTACTTTTTATACATTTATTTATACTAAACTTCAAAATCACTTTGAAAGATATGTGAACAATTATATTTATACAATTTTAAAGTGCTTTTGAGTTGAATTTAACTTTTATACTCATAAATCTATAAAAATATTTAATGCTTTCTCTGGATAATCTCAACTTAAATATTTATAATAAATATTTATAATTTTCCTACTCTACTGTACATATTCCATATTTACTCTTTTGAGAAAAGACACATATTAACAATTCTCAATTTTATAGAAATCTTTTATATATTCCCATAAAATTCTTTTCTAAGAAACCTATTTCATAAGTCTTATCTTCTTCTTAAACGTTTATTATATGTATATATAAGAGTTTCATAGCCAACATTTGCCGTAATTTTAATTTTCCTTTTATTTCCACAACGTTTTACTCAAATTATATAACTTAGAGGCCAAATAATTGCCTGCAAGTCTCTCAAATTATTTGCTTTTGAGTATTAGCTACTTTTGCTAAAAGTCTCGCATAATTCCCGTCGATAAAAATGCTCTCAAAGAACTCGAAGTTTGATGGAAAAGAGGGATGCGAGGAGTGTTCTTAGGACAGGACTCAGGCAATCAATTTGGAATGCATTTGAATTGAGTTGGAGGTTTTTTTTGGGAGCAGGGAGGCAGCAGCTTTTCGCTTGGCTGCACACAAAACAAATTTCATTAGGCTGCAAATAAATCAGCTTTAGAGGAAGGTAATAAAAATGAGCAGACACTCACACGCACAGAGAGTGAGCCATGTGTATGTGTAGAACAATACATTAAGTATACGCCAGGTGTGACAAATGTGCAAAAGTGCTGAAAGCACAAGAATATGTGAATGTGTATGGGAGAGCGTTGTTTATGCATATAAATTGTCTAGTCTCATGTTCACTTTGCTATTTTACTTTCTACTCTTCTTCCATTTAATTCCATTCCATTCCTTTTGCTCTTTCGTTTTGAATGTGGAGCAGCAGCAGCTGCTGCTGACTTCGCTTCTGCTTCAATTTAATTATAAAAATCAACGCCATTAAATATTAGCGCAAAGTAGCAGCAGCGGCAGCAGCAGTTGTGAATGCGAGTGTAACACATTCCTTTAGCTGCTTCTTACCTCCATCCCTTGTCTCAGTGTCTGTCTCTGTGATTGTCAGTCTTGTTGTCATTACATAGAAAATTAGATGGCAGTGAGGCTTGGCAAGAGCGTGTGTTGAAATGTAAATAAAACAAAAGCCGAGATACGTTTGAAAAAGCGAAAGCAGGCACACAAGCACAGACAGAGCTCCCATACACTCAGAGACAGAGAGAGAGAAAAAGAGAGAGAGAGAGAGAGAGAGACAGAGAGACAGAAAGCGACATAAGCATGTATGTAAAATAATAAAAAGCGACATTTACGACATAACATAGCAGCATATTACAGTCGTCAGCAAGACTCGTCGTTGGCAGACGAGCTAAAGTTGAGCTGCCTGAAATGCGAAAGCGAATGTGGCACACGCTGCGTATACGCATTACAATGTTTCACACTGATTCCTGTCGCTGTCGTTGTGTATCTGTGTATTGTGTGTTGCCATGCAAATGTACACAAAGTAATTATATGCACATGTGTGTGTGTGTGTGCGAGTATCTGTGTCTGCCTTTTGTTGTACTACAACTCAAATAATTGCCAGGCAACTCCCAACTCTCCCAGCTCTGACTTTTTTGTATTTTTAAAACAAACAACAACAACAACATTGTATCTTATTAACAAAACAACTTTGTATGTTACTCACACACATTGTTACGCTGGAATTTCTGTGCCGAGATATTTTGCAGCAGACAACAACACACAGCACAGACATTAAATGACCGAAAAAGTTTCCTCTTCTTTTTTTTACGTTACTTTTTTGGGGCATACGCAATGAATTTTCATTTAATTAGCCAGCGCCTCATCAGCTGCACCCTTAACTTCCTTCCTGCCTTTCTTACAACCGCACAAAACCAACTCTCATCCCTTTGATGGTTACGCAAAATTGCTGAAACGTCTCGCAACAAAGCTGAGGAATAAAATTATCAACACACAGAATGCTACAAAAAAATAACAGAATGAAGAGTAAAACGCACCAAAAAAAAAAAGGAAACCATTTTGCTTTATTGTTTGCTCTGTGATGATGCGTCCTTTATAGCCAAAAGCAGGAGTTGGGGGAGTTTGGGAGGGGAGGCAAACACTTTCAAATGATTTAATTTTGCGTGAAAAACCGCACACAGGATATGCAGACGAAGAAGAAGTTGGCCGAGCTAGCCAAAAGCTGACCAATTTGTAGCCCTTTTTGCTCCTTCTAAGCAGCAGCCGCAGCAGCAGTTGAAAAACAAACCGAGATCCTGCACATCCTGCCCGACTTGGACATGGAAACCAATTAATTTTAAATTGTCTGAGAGTTGAGCAAACCCAAAAAAACCAAGAGACCAACAAAAAAAAAGTCTTTGTTGCAATGGCTTCCTCCTCTTGCGGTCTTCATTTCTCTTGTTGCCTTTTTCCTTTTCAAATAAGTATATTTAGCCAGGCTCTGTTTGTTAGCCCCGTTTCATGGCCCAAGCAAGTCCAATTTGCTTAGAGTACGCCGTAGACAAGGTGTTGATAACGAAAGGGTTTTTTGCCATCTATTTTCGGGCCTAATTGAAGCAAGTTGCCACCACCATCATCACCACAATTCTCCCTTTGCCACCCTTGAGGGCAAAAACCATACACACACACAAAAGGTCACCAAAAGTCCAAAAATGCTGAAGAAATTGCCATTGAGAGTGAGGTATTGAGAGAGACCAGAGTCCACCTTCTTTGATAGCAAATTTTCACACATGATTTTTTTATAGGCCAATTTGCACACATTATAAGTTTTCGACCAGTTTTTTGTTGTTATTGTTTGAAAAGTGGCCTGCCCCAAAGGTAAACTGTGGCCAAAGTTAGCTTGCCTCAATTTTGCTCTTTGTTTAGAGCAAACTTTTCTTTCGAATTACTTCTCAACACTGCAAGAAGAAGAAAACAAAAAGAAAAGCAAAGAAAAGAAAATATATTCTTAATGTGTGTCGTCTCTTGTCTGCTAAACAAGCTTTTTGTAATGATGCCTAATTATAAGCACTGCTTATGCTCGTTTCAATTAGTTTTAAAAGTTTTTAAATTCATTTTCTTCTTGAGCTAATTTTAGCTGGTTGTTTTTATAGAATGTTCTTGAATAATGAGAAGTGAAAGCACTTGATGAAATTTAATGCGAGTTAAAAACATTGCGAACACGTTTTGATAAACAATTTCATCATGGAAATTTTTGGAAATTGCACTTCAGAAAGGACATAAAGAAAAGTTTGCTAAAAGCTTTATACAACAATTTAAAATTATAAATAGAAATGATACAAAACATTACACGTTAGTTTAATAATTAGAGAACCAAATAAGAAATTGCACTTCATATTTTAAAATAAATTGTATTAATAAACCTAAGATATAAAATTGATTTGAGAAATTAACATAACATATCTTTAAATTGATTTGATAAATTTCACATATTGAAGCATAACGTGATTGAGAATAAAGCAAAAAATTCATTTTAAAGAGAATGTAGGAAAAATATACTGCTGAAATACCAAATTGAAATAATTATGTTAAGTTAACTTGAATGATCTCTCTACTTTATTGAGATTCTCAGAGCTGTGTAGTTAAGATAAAAGTAAATTAAGAAGATTTTATAGGCAGTTCTATACAACACAAGCATTTCGTAGATGTGCCTACTAATTTTCTCTGTTTGAAATACATTTTCTATTATGCCCACAAAAAACAATTTAGAAAAACAATCTCTTTAGTGAGCGAGTGTGTGCTGAAGTGAAGTGCTTAGCAAAAAAGCCGCCCATCAACTAACATATCCAACTAACTGGTTACGAGAGTGAATTGTGTGAATGGATGGTGAGAAGGGGAAGGGGAGTTAAGCAGGGAAAAGCAACTGAAACAGTGGTCGTAAATGACGCCTTATGTGTTTGTGCTTTGGCTGGAAATCCTTTTATGTTATCAACGCTTACGAAGCCCGTAATTATTTGCTACTTTTGGTTGCCTTTTGCTTGCGTAAATTAAAGCTGGCTAAAGTCCAGAGCGGGAGCAGAGCACAGCATGGGATCAGAGAGAGAGAGACACAGACAGACAGACAGACAGACAAACCACCCGCTCAACCCAACCACCCCCTCAGTTGCAGCTCGTAACGTATGTTAATACAAACGTTTTGCGTATTCCCACGTTCCCAGTGTGCGAGTGTGTGCGAGAGTATGTGTGTGTGTGCGTTGTGGGAGCTGCCAAAGCTGGCCAAAAGCATCCACTTCCTGTTTGTCTAATGTCTTTATATGTGGCTGCCATATATTTTCAGAGTGTATGTGTGTGTGTGTGTGTGTGTGCGGCAGCCAAAGCCAAAAAGGACTCGTGTCGTGCTCCTTCGCTCGCTCCCCTCATTCACTTTGCTCCGCTTAACCGCAAGACCATAAAATTAAACTAGTGCATAATTAAACACTCGCAATTAGGCGTAATTTACTTTGTCTCAGTGTGCGTTCTCTCCCTTCCCCTCCCATCACCTCTCCAACCAACCCTCGACTCTCTTCACGCCTTGATGCCTTGTCTCATATTTTCGCAACATTAGTTTTTAATTAAAAATTTTCATCACATGCACAAGTCAGTCAGTAAGCTGCCTGCCACTTGCCACTTGCTAGTTGCCACACAAACACACAAACACACACAAACACACACACACACACACACACACACAAGGCTGCAAGTCTTTTAATTGTTTTTTGTGTGCGTTCAATTTGGTTGCCAATGAGGCAGCTTCTCGTTGTGGCTCTCTCTCGATTGCAATCTTGAGCAAGAAAACTTGAGAAAACTTGCCGGCAAGACAATAGAAAGAAAAAAGCTTAGAAAAACTCTGACTGCGGCAAGTTAAGTTACTTAAGCCTGGCCAAGAAAATAAGCTCTGAAAATTCATTGTAAACATTGCCAAGTTGTAATAATTAATCCGTTAGATTTACAAACACACAACTTGCGCATAAATTTGAAGCAGCCAGCAACGATGCTGGTTTCATTACTCAAAACAGGATAAATGGGGATAGAGAGAGAGAGGGAGAGAGCGATAGAGGAAGCGCAGTCGAAGTTTGCTTTGGCTACCCCAAAAAAGCTGCATTGTTGTTACAGGCTTTCGCTTGGTAATTTTTTATGCAGCTGCCAAGTTGCATGCCACAAGAGCAAACAACACAGACAGACAGAAAGACTGAAAGACAGACAGACAGCGCGATAAGACGATGGCAACAACAGCATCCTGCTTGCAACATCTAATTGTACTTAGCATGCGGCAAGCAGAGAAAAGCAAGGAAGCAAAACCAACTGACTGACTGACTGACTGACTGACTGACACTCATTCCATTAACATTTTGCAGTGACTGCAAATTGAAAGAGTTTCGCTTCCTGCTTCCTCTCACCGTCTTCTTGACGTTGTTGTTTAGCATTCAGTCAAGTCAAATATTTATGTGGCTAGTCAGGATTGCGGATTGTTGGCTACGCTCGAGGATTCGCCATCTCAGCAGCAATTGCAAGTAAATTAATTAATGAAAATAGTTGGCATAAAAGTAAATCCCTGCAGGGAAGCAGACAGCTATAACGAAACATCTTCAGGTGGGCTAAGACGTATTTAAGCCGCTTTTACTGAGGATTTCACTGCTGCCAAATTGAAACTATGCAAATGCTGTGCTGACTGCTGTCATAATGCATATCAAATGGTGCGACTATTTGTTCAAATTTAATTCCTAATTGAGAGCTGACAAGTTGATTATGCGCCTAATTGCCAAGATGTGGCTAATTGAAATTAATGAGCCGACTATTTCACTTTTCATTGCCTCCCCCCAATTAAAGTGTATGGCAGATGATTTAAGCTGCGGCTCACATCAAATCAAATTTAATAAAAAATCAATATTTCGTGTAGCGAAACCTCATCAATATAATAGACTTGAAGCAGGCTGTTCTCAAGGGTTTGCTGTGCTATTTTTGTCTATACACTTTTCTCTACACACGCACGCACACAATTTTCAATTAAAATGGCAACACAACTACAACAATAAATTCGCTATGTGGGTGTGAGTGTGTGTGTGTGTGTTTGGGGTAGCCATTACTTGTAGCACCATCGATCAAAGAGTGCTGGCGCTTATCAGGATTGCCACGCCCCACACTCGACTGCCGCAATTTCACATATATTTTCGTGTTAAAATCAAATGTGTGTATACTATATACCTAGTACAATATACAATATACAGATATTTTTGTGGCTCGCAGCCAAACCTAAGCAATGTAAATATTGGCATAAACATTTAAAAGGCAACCAGACTCAGGCTAGCCAGACACGAACAGGATTTGTTGGCTGCCCGTGTCGAGCATATTGAACACACCCCAAACACAAAAACAAAAAAAAACAAAAAACGAGAAAATAATATAAAACTGAGCAGAGAGCAAAACAAAACTGAAACGAATTTATAAGCATCAGCGAGTCCGTCGCTAATAATCAAGGCAGTCCAGTCCAGTTGAGTTCTGGCCAGGTCGGGGGCTCTGTTGACCTGGCCCAGAATCAGAAATCAACGAGCAACGAGCGGAAAGAGGGAAAGAGGAAAGCAACCTAATTTTTCGTATTTTCGCTTTACTTTGTTTTGATTTTAACCTTTGGAAAATGTCGTTCAGGCTGTCGCTCTAGGCCAACAACTCGTAACGGGACAAGCTTAGGGGTCACTTGGGGTTGGCCACCTGGCCAGCCCCTGAAGAGGGAGAAGTTGGGGGAAGTGCCAGCATTTTCCCCATAATAAATCACATAAATATGCAACGCGAGCGCTGTAGGTAAAATGGAAAAATATTTGGCTAAGCAGCGAGTGACGTGGATTTGTGCCATGGATTCCACGTTGATGCCACAGGCGGTGGCACAACCCCAACCCCAACCCCAATCCCAATCCCTATCGCAATCCCAACACCAGTCGCAACCTAAATTCAACTTCAACCCAAATCGCCTGGAATGAAACGTGTTCAGCTGCCGGCTGCTGGCTCAAAACGGGATTAGCTTTTAATGCTTTTCGGTTATGTTATTTACAAATGGCTTTTCAAATGATTGCCATATCTCTCACTCTCCATCTCTGACGTTGTTCTTCTCGACCAGGTAGCAACAATTTAATATCTTTTTGTAAAATAGTTGCCATTAATCAAATCTTGTTTAGTTAGTTTGTCAGTTTGTTTGCACTTGCGTTTCATTTGATTTCTTAATATGCGCAAACATTTATTTCCGAGAATGATTTTTAGATCTCACCAGGTTTGAGTTGGGTTTGACAGTTATGTTTATATTTGGCACGTAAACTAAACAGCTTCACGCTCTTAATTCGCTAAGTTTACCGAGCCAATTAGGAAAGACACTTTCATGACAGTTTAGTTGGGATTATAAATAAGTTGATCTATTGACAAACGAATTTGTCTTCTTATCTGTCGAATTATAATTATTCAACTTACATTCAGCTCATTCGTACTATTTTTAACCAAAATTTGCTTAATTATTTTCAAAAATATCTTCTGGTGTTAATATTATTTCTTTTCCTTTTTCCTTTTGGACTTAAAATTTTAAATATTGAAAAATCCTTAATTTATACTTATATTTATTAACCAACCATTTGATTCTTGCCCATTCTCTATTATTTTATTTTATTTGTGTTCTCTATTTTTCTGACTGTATTATAACAATGTTTCCTTTAATTTTCTATTCTTTTATTCTTTTCTAAGTAAAATTTTAAATTCTTTACCCAAAATTCTTCTTAACTTTTTTTAGTTCCCCATAGTTGTTGCCTGAATCTTTAGCGTATAATTGCGCCACAATTGCTCGTTGCATTGTCTATATATACTCGTTACTATGGCGAGCTGAGATATTTGAAACGTGCCTGCAACACGTTCTGCTGACATTTTGCCGCCGCTCTTTCCCCTCTTCTGCTTTCCACACTCTTACATACAGAGAATTGCAATGATATTTATGTAAAATTCCAACGGGCTGTGCACTGTTGCTCTGTTGGCATTGTCATTCCGTTGATGTCTTCATTTCTGACTGACTGACTGACTGACGGACTGTCTATCTGTCTGTCCGTCCGTTGGTCTCGCCTGTGCCGCGCTCTGGCAACGCTTCAGCTGTCAGCCAAGCGCTGAACGCGACACAGCGCAAGATTCATAATTGTCACACACAAAAATGCATTGCAGTTTGCTTTCACTTCACTTCAGCTGCTGTTGCTGTTGTTGTTTGCACACACATTTGCTTTGCTTTCCATGCCATTCCATTTCATTTCCATTCCCTGGTGTGTGTGTGAGTGTGCAAAAGCCATTCGCCATAACTTTAATACATTGTAATTATGTCAACTCGTCGTCGACGACGTCGTCAACGTGCCTGGTTTTATATGAACTGATGTGTTTACCGTTGCTGTTGCCATTTCTGTGTTTGCTTCATCAGCAGCTTGCAACGTTACGTATACGCAATTTATACATTGCACAATCTGTGCTTCAGCAGTACACTGCAGTGGAGCAGCATCGCCTCACTTAACGGCTTAATATATTGTTACGGCAGCTGGCATTGCATAATGCGTACCACACTCGTTCCCTTCAGATTAAAGCACACATATAGAGAAATGACAACAAAGCAAAAGACAAAAGCAGCAATTTAATGCTGCATACTTTCCAGCGCTCGCACACATGGCCCTATTAAAGTTATCAGTCGCCACAGTTAGAGAAGCCTGTAATTTAATTATAAACTTTACACCATTAATTTTAAAACTTTAGCCAAACTGTGCACAGCTGCCACAAGGCTCGAGGCCACTTTCGGGCTCCACATTTCAGCCCGACTCTTTGGATTTTAGGTAGCGACGACAACGACCACAAAACGGGCCCAAACTGTCAGTTGCGAGTGCACAAAAGTGATAGAGGCGTGGACCGTTCCTCCTTTTTTTGTGTGTGCTGTCTAGTTTATGCAACATGCGTGCAACATATTGAAAAAGGCAACGCGTCGAGTTTTTAGCCATTTATCAAGCAGCTGCAACCAACTGCAGTTGCAACTTTTGTAATTAGATGAAGTGGACACAAGTTACGAGCGTGCTTGTGTGTGTGTGTGTGTGAGTGAGACAGCTGTGGAATGTTATTTTGCACGCTTCAAAAGGCCAGCTAATAAATCGCTGAGCAAAAATTTATAAATGTATATCAAGTTGGCCAACACTTTGCATAATGAATGTGTCAGTTATGTATGTGGAGTGTGCTTTAGTTTTATATTTGCATAATGAGAGTAGAAAATCAGTTTAACTTAAACTGAAATTTAGTGAATTACAGAAAAGTTTCTACTTGTTGAAAATTGTGATATTTCATTAAGAATTTTTTAGATAATTTGATTTCTGAAATGTAAATAAATCAAATTAAAGTAAATAATTACATTTTACAATTTTTCGTAAATGCAAAACATAAATCATTTGTTTTTTTTGTCGCTGCACTTGTCAAGATATTTAAGTGTTATTTGATTCAAATATATATTATACCACATATAAATACATCTAATGGTCTTAACTATTTGATAGTCATGCATAAGAAATTCATAAAAAAATGGGTTTGGGCAAGATCATAGAATTTCAGCTGAGACTGTCTGACAATTTTTCATGAGGCAGCAGCAGCAACAGCAGAAGCAACGGCAACATTTAGGAACATTTTTCATAATTCATGACAACCCAAAACGAATGTCAGCTTAAAAAAAGAAAAGCCAACGAAATGCTGTAAAATATGCAATGTCAACAGGCAACAACAACAACAACATCAACAACTAAAACTAGATGAATACGAGTTGGGGGAAATGTGTAAGAAAAAGCAAAAGACAGCTCGAGCCAAATGACAAGCAGCCACTGGGAGTGCATTTTCTTCTTATCAAGCGAGGCAAAGTGCAACACCAGCACCAGCAGCAGCAGCTGCAGGTAGATGTGGCAAGAGCATCCATCAGGAGGCAAGCATAGTTGCAACAGCATCAGCATTTCACCTGAGCGCACAATATTAATGGAGTCACTCGACTCAGTCCATTCCATTTTCTCAACTATAATCCATTTTTTCTCCTTTCTGCTGCTAACATTTTCCATTTTTTTCATATTTCTTCTGTTTTTTTTTTGTTTGCTTGAAATATGTAAATGTGCAAAAATATATTAAAGCTTGAGTCGAGTGTCTTTCGGACAAAATTTCATTAGAAGTTTTCAGTCAAGCCACTCAGCTTGATGAAGTTGGCAGTGAACTCTCTGAGATCTCGTCGTCTATCGTCGTCTGCTACCATAATTCCTGCCAATTGCATTTGGCTTGGCGGAGAGCTTATCCGCTTTCCTTCTTGCCACCGCTGACGCCGCCGACGCCGAAGCTCATCGCTTTTTGCTTATCAACGGCATCGACATCGCCGACATCCACATCGACATCGACATCGACATTGGGCGTTTGTAATAAATCAGCTCGTCGCTTCATTCGCTTCCTGTCGTTTCAGTTCACTTTATTTTCATTTTTTGCTACTCTTTCTGCTGTCTGTTGCAAGTTAACCTTTCACACACACACACATACAGTTTCATATCGCTAGGGCATCATCTTGTCAATGCCTCAGTCTGGGCTGTGGGCTTAGTCTCCTGTGCTACATTTTCGACACATCATTTTCTATGTTAAGGTGACAAGGGGAAGACGACAACAAGCATTTCCATTATTTTTCCACCATCATTGATAGAGAGCGAGAGCTGCTCCTTTCCAGCCAGCCTCTTCTCTCATTTGACGTGTAAAATATATCATCAAGTTAAGTAGATAGCATAGTGTATATAAGGAGGCTGAGCTGAAGAGTTAGCCCGAAACGTTTTGATAATGTGTCAAGTTTGCTTGTAGACTGAGAGTCGACTCTTGACTCAGGCTTTGACAACTTCAACAACTGATTAGCCTTGCAAAACTTTGCTTGTTGCCAGGCATCAACTTGCAACAGACAATTATAAAGGAATCTCCGCCTGCCTGCCTAGAGAGACAGAGAGATAAAGTTAACTTTAGCTTTGAGTTATAGTTCAAGCAGACGCTTAATAGTTAAGCCATAGTTTTTTCATCCTGTGCTAAGACTTTTAATACCTCCAACTCTTGTGAAAAGTTTGGTATCTATTGAGGTATTAATCATGATATGTACATAAATATCTTGATAATGTAAATTGTTATGGATTATTCGCCATTTTACTTTAATAACTATTAGTCCAAAAGTTTGCAAATAAGAATATACGACTTTCTTTAAGATTAAGCATTAAGAACATTGCGCATACGACGCTTATGCCTAACTTTTACTGCAATAATTTTTAATTGTCATTGTAAAATTAGATTTACTTAGAAAATATCTATGTATTTAAAGCTTCAGCACTCTAATTTTTAGTAAAGCTGTAGCTTTAAATACATTGCGCATTCGACGCATTGGCTTTGCACTTTGGTTTCGATAGAGTTTAAACTGCACTTGATACATCTCCTAATGGACACATTTTGTTGGATTTTGCCTAGAGGCGATGGTATCAAGAGAGTGATTTGCACAAAGCTGGCAAACTCAGCAGCACACAAATAGCTGCATACATAACGTATACTGCATATATGTATATTTTGTCAGATGAAACTAAAGTAGATTTGGTTTGGCCAAAAGCGCTTAAACATAACATTTTCGATATCTGAAGCTGAAGCTGGTGACACTCGAGTGTGTTTATGTGTGGGGCATTGATTACACTTGCTGTCAAGTGGCAGTTCAGAGTTCAGAGAGTTTACTTAGCAACCAACCTCAGGCACACAAATAGACTATAAAGAGAGAGAGAGAGAGACTCTTTTGAAGCACTGAGTAGAAAATGTAGCTGTAAGTTGAAACGATTGAAACTCATCGTTGCCAAATCTCTGTGTGCATTGGCAATCAGTGTTAAATAAACGACTAGACACAGACACAGACACAGACTCAGAGACCAAGTCACCAAGTCTACTAGTCGCATGAAGAGTAAAAAAGCTGACAGGCATGCAAAATGCAACATGAGTTTGAGCCATTCCGATCAGCATTTATAAAACTTGCAACAGTTTTTCGGAGCACACTCAAAGAGAGCACTGCTTGATTGATTTTCAAGTGGAAATCGAAAACCCAGCAAACAAAATCCGATTGCCAGTCTCATAGAGTATGGCTGTGTACGTTTTTGGCCTGCGGCCAAATTTGGCCACAGCTTTTCGGCCAGATTTGTGCCAAACTTATTAAGAGCCGAGGAGATTACCTATTGTCTCTGGCCAGGCAGGCAAGCAGACACTTTAATTAGATTTTGCTGCTGTTCTTAATTAGTTTGCATTCAGTCTGAGAGATAAAACGCACACCCACATGGCCGGATTTTAATAAACAGTGCATTTCCATTAATTCCATTAATTGATTTGCATTCTGATATTGCAGATTTCAGCAGCATAATTGAGCTGAGAGCGTTTCATTACTTCTGATGTTGTCTCATGCATTATGCGATTATGTTAATTCACGAATACGAACGCACACACATATGCACATGCATACACTCTTAGTTTGCCTGCAAGCATTTGTGTTTATCTAAAATTAAATTTATGTACTAGCCACAAAATTAAATTGCTTCAATGAGCCACAACTCCTGCACATAAATCTCAGTCTCAATGTTGTTGTTAACTACTGTTATGGCTCTTGTTATTGTTATTACAACCGGGCAGATTTAATATGCATTATGCAAATTGTTAATGCCAACTGAGCACCATAAATACTCGTTTTACAGATTTTAAATATGAACAACTGATTGAAAAATTTAAATAAAATTCTTAAAGTCAATATGTATTAAGAAAGCTACATTCGAGTGGGCTCTACTATGAAATAATCGATACCAATTTTCAACAAAACCATATAAAAATTCTATGTAATACTATATCGATATTGTATTACATTAAAAAATATACCGTAGAGTACAAAATATACCAGATTGTCAGACAAAGCAGCTAAGACTCAATTGCAGTAGGCATTTTTTTGGCATACAAAAGTATTTCTTAAATACCTTCTACCAAACTTTCATTTTGTATGTTTTAAAAATCATTCTGCTGTTCCTGTTACACAAAGTTATAATACCTAAGGCCATATAAACTTTCTATCAAAAGTTTTGCGGTCTAAGATAAATAAATTTCGAATATTTTGATGGCCAATCTAATGGCTAAATATTTGGTTGTATTGTTTAATCAAGTGCATTGCACAATCTAATAGATACAACATTTGTTAAATTGATTTTAAATTAACGCAATATAAACAATGTCGCCACGCAAATATCAATTAAAATGATTCACAATAATAATGCTGACATAAAAACACGCCACCAATGGAATGCAACATTTTTTGGCAAATTAATTACGGTAATTTATTGCCCAGGTGGAAATAATTGCAAAGTATTCGAGAGAGCAACCAGAAAAAATGTGTGTGGAAAATAAATATAAACATGTTTAAATGCTTATAAAGAGGTATAAATTACAGCTGATTTCATTTGCCATTAGGCAGCATGTTTGATGGTGGGGGATGTGAGGGGAAAATGGGCAATAATGCCAGTGTAGAATGCAGTAAAGTGTGCCATAATTTATGGCGTTCAACCGACAATTTCCTGTTGTCAACACACACATGGGAAGAGGCATGGAGAACTGCAAGGGAAACGAAGATTGAGAGGTGTGGCCAATAACTTGGCCATAAGAGTAACATAAAAGATATTCCAGATAAAGAGCTATCAAGGATTGTGATAATCAATTATATAAGGAAAAGTACTAAAAAGAAATTGAAATAATAAATATAATAAATAAATATTATACCACTAATATACCAAAGATTATATTTGGTTTATCAACTAAATTCAAAATATACTTGATTATTGATAAATAAGATTTTGTTGAACTATTCTTTAATTTTTAATTATGTTTAAAATTGAAATATATATTTATTAAAAACAAAAGTTGAGAGTTTTGACATTTTCTATATTTTACTTTTTCATTTCATATTCCGCGACATTTTCTATTCTATTTTTAATTTTAATTTACAAAATTTGGCACAACTGAAAACTCATTTACAAGAAAAAATATTGTCAAGATGTCCTCTATAAATCATTGAAAAGCTGATTTAGCTCAAAAAAAACGTCGCGACAAATGCCTTTAAAAAGGCAACTCGAGAGAGAGATAGAGAGAGAGGGAGAGAGTTGTGAACTCAGCTGCTGGCTGCTGACGGTGCTTGTTATTAAATTGAAACCCTTGATAAAATGCAAAAGGCAACGGGCGAAAGGTAAAAAGTAACTTTTCGATCAAGTTGAGCAGGGTTCTCTCTGGGTCTCTGGCAGCTGTGTGCCAAGGATTCAAATTGCAGGCGGAGGGACAGACACGGATAAGAGGGATTCCGGGTAAATACATCATTTTGCCAAAGAGTGCCAATTTAATTCTTTCACTTATAAGGGTTGCTCTACACGTGAAGGGTCTGGTAAAAGGAGAAAAGGAGAAGGAAGCAAGTAACGGGTTGTTATGTCAATAGCGTTAATTTCAAGCTTCAGCGAATTTGTCGTCTTGTAATCAACACAATATTATTAATAACCAGAAGGTATGCTGGATGGAAAATCTTTAACTGCAAAAAGTGTTTAAACAGCAGAGCAATTCCAGAGTTCTGAACACTCTACACAAGTGTGGGGCATCATCAACAGATAAGATGCCTCTCATGATGATGCTCTGATCCATTTCCATCAATAGCAAATTGTTTGCCCTTTTTGCTGTTTCGCCACAAGCACCACAAAACTACATTTTGCCCCCCACTGCCTCCATTCATTTTTCATTCCCTTTTTGCGCTGACTCTTGGAGTGCAGCCCGCATTCGTGAGGCCAATTATTATGCAAATGGCAAATGGCAAACGACTTAGACTTCGACTCTTCATGCTTCGAGTTCAATCCTAAAATGCAGACATAGAAGCAAAACTTAAAATAGAAAAACAACTGCCACATCCTGTAGTAATCACACCCCTTTGGGCAACTACGTGGCATAAAGCAGGTAAAGCTCATGGCAATGTGCTCCTTAGTCTGTGGCAGAAAAACCGCACTAAATCAATATATGTATGTATGTATGTATGCTAGAGAGTCCGGTTGCTGCGCGCTGCAGCTGGCCACAAATCAACATTTGACTTTTGCATAAATTGCAAAGCAGCAACAAAATTGCAGAAAACTCATTTTCTCGCTTTCCCAGCTTTGCAGGTGCAACTCGAGTGTGCCACGCCCACTGTTGATGCGTTTGCGCTCCCTTTGCTGATTGTTGTTGCTCTTGTTGTTATTGCTCTTCCCTCATTTGCTTGACAAGACTCGGGACTCTCATTCCCCATTGACATTGAGAATTCTTCATTACGCTGCGAATTGCATTTGCCAGCTTCGATTTGCATTTCATTTGCCGAGTTGTCAATAACACTGAAATAAAAAGAGCAAAAGAAAAAAAGTAAAACTACAAGTGGGAAACACTTTTTACATCAGCTGATCCTTAAAGATGCCAGCTTTGAGATTCGCATCGCCAGATTGGCCTAAGCCGCTTGTTGGGCAACCTATTTTTTTTCTCCCATAGTTTGTTGTTGTTGGTTGCTGGTCGGAAACACCTGAAACCAGTTGGCAATCTGTGGCACAAAAAGCCGTTGCAAATCGAGCTCAATCGAATGGTGCAACAAACAAAAACAAGGAAATGGACGTTGTGTGCTCAACTTTGTTTCCGCTGCGACTGAAACTCGACTCGACTCTACTCGATGCGTTTACCTCCGCCTCTGCGTTTTGCCTCTTTACCTTATCTGCCTCGTTTTTTTTGCCTGCAACAATGTGCATGCAAGTGTGTGTGCGAGTGTGTTGCAAATGCAAATTTGTTCAAAGTTTATTGAGTGCACGTGACGGCAAACAAAAGTGCAAAGTTCCCTTTGTCCTTCGCATCCTTGGGGACGAAGATTTTCTTGTTTTTCACTTTTATTTCTTCCCCTTCCTTTTTTTATACTATTTTTTCCTGCTGGCAGCCCATAATTCTCATTGCCGCGTTGGTTCGTTTTTATGCCACCTTTTTGTTTACTTTAAAGCACCATTTTTGACTTGCAAATTTGTTTGCCATTTGCATGCTCACAATACTTTAAATAAAACTAAACAACAAGAGTTCAAGTGCCACTTGCACATGAAAAGAGCAAGAAGCTATGAAACAAAAACAACACACTCAAAACCCTTTTAAAATATTTATGATATGCATTAATTGCTGAGTGGCTATTGTTGTAACGTTGAATGACTATAATTATAGATATTACTTAAAACTTTAAAATTTGTTTTGAAAGCAATAAAAGTTTAAATTAATAGGAGTAAATGTCATTTTTAAGTGAAATACATTTAAATTTATATATTGAATACAATATATAGATTATAACTTTGTGACTGCAGGAAAAGTATGTAGCAGGCAGAAGAAGGCATACCCAATATATTTTCGATCAGCGTTTTTCGTCTTTCCGCCTTTCTGTCCGTCCGTCCGTCAGTAAGAAGTTATGAAATTATAATATATTGTGAAAAACGCCTATTGCATTTTATTCTTAGATGCTTTGGATGACAATCTGGTATATTTTACACTCTATGACATATTTGGAAAGTATATTAAAAATACTCATCGGTATATTTTTGTATTTTTGGTATACGAATTTATTATATTTTAAGAATTATACCGTCGTGCATACTTGGCTTATTTTTAAGTAAACGGAATCATTTATTATTTACTTATTATTCGAACTTGGTTAATGATGTGTTCAATAAATGTTGTGCTTAAGCTCTCAAGTTTAGTGAACTTTGCATTTTGTATATTCTTATCCGCTACATTAATGCAGCAGCATTGTCGAAACAGAAAAATAATGTAATTTTATATTTTTGCCTCATTGCAGATATCGCAAAAGCAGCAACCAAACTGACCAAGCAAAAATGTCCAAATCGAAACGAATGTTCAAAATCAATAAAATGGTAAGTACTTGCCAGCAAATTTTTGCACAGTATATCTCGCTTGTCTGTTTTTCCTTTTTCCTCCGCATATAACTTTTCCTGTCTTTTTCTCTCTCTCTCGCTATCGTTCCTGACCAACTCTTATCTTTTTTGTTCGTTTTTTCGCAAACATTTTAAGTGCAGAGTTGTGGATACTTTTGGCAATGCTTATTGCAAATGCTTTTATAAATTTTATGACTCAATGGCTTCCATTGTCGTTTGGCAAGCAGGGAGAACAAGGACGACATTTAACCCAACTGACTTTTTTACGAGCAGTCAACAGAAATCTGCAACTACGAATGCAACTGCAACACAAATTGCCATATTATTCAGCCACATCCTTTCGAATCTAAACCGACAATAATTTTTAAAGCCACAAAATCCACTTGAGTGGATGGGGGCGTGTGCTTTTGGGCGTGGCTCCTTCACAACCAAATTGCGCACAACTTGAGCTTGAATTTTGAATTGAAAAGGCATGTAAACAGCTAAAAAGAACCGACACACAAAAATGCTAAAATGCAAAGGCAAAGAAAACAGCAAAAGAAAATCGAGCGGGCAAGTGGAAAATCGAAAAGCGAACATCGCTGCCAGCTTTCGTTAAACTCAGTGCAATAAACGACTATTTAATACCCTTTTATATATTTTCAGAACTCAAATAACGAAGTTATTTCATTGTTTGTGTCTGATCCTTTGAAATTTAATTAGACACACTAACTGTCAAAGTTAAGCGGCAAAAGTTTTCTATGTATTATTTGTACCTTTTACTTTTTCATTATAATTGAATTGCAGGCTGCCGGCGGATGTTGAAATTTCAATCAGCTAAGACTCTGATAGGGGCCGCCGCCGCCGCCGCCGCAGCCGCATCACGAAAATAAAATGAAAATAATCTGCAATAAAAATGTTTTCCTTTAATAAAAATTCAATTTCCTTGAAGCGACACATGTTACAGACTCTCAGCCAGCGCAACAGTCCACAACGACGACAACAGCATCAGCTGCCAGCTCTAGACTTCCTTTACTTCTCTTACCTCTCTCTCTCTCTCTCTCTTTCCATCTCTGTTGCCGGATGCAGTTAGGAGAAGCAGCAGCAGCAGTGTTAGCTGAGAACTTCACGCTGTATATCCTTTTTGGCTGCAGGCGCTGGCCGCTGCTGTTGCTGTTGCTGGAAATGTCTTTCAATTTATAATGACGACTCTTGCCGATTGGCGAGCTAGCATTAGTGTTGTCGCTGTGTGTGTGTGTGTGATGCTGTCTGTCTGTCTGTTGCATTCGCAATACTGCATTAGAAACGACGACGAGGACGTTGTTGACTATGCGTCGACTGCTGCTGCTGCTATCATCTATCTTTACCTTTATGCAACTGCCACCGCGCTCTCGTTTCTGGTGTCTGTGGCAGCAACGTTGCAAAAGAGTCAGAAACCAACTAACGGATATGCGTTGCGCGTGGCAGACAACGTCAGACGAGAGAGATCGAGATGCACATCGATGATTGCACAGCTTAAAGGCAGTCGGAATCCTAACCCTCAACCTGCTGTGTGTGTGGCAACATTAAACATCAGTTGCAGCAATTGAAAATGTTGCCTTGCTGCTGCGATGTTATCGAAACGGATTCGTCTGTATTTCCGTTGCCATTTCGTAACTCGAATTGCCTATTGTTGCTTTCAATTTGCCAGATTGTTTTCAACTGCAAAAGTTTTAAGCCCAATTCCATAATTAACTGCAGACAATTGCAATTTGTTTGGGATTATGACCACAGAAAACATTCGCTCGTCAATCTTAAGCAAGCTTACTTTAATTATACAACATTAACTGGCACTCGAGGACACCAAATCTTCCTCAACAATAGCTATACTTTATCTTTCTCGTTGTCTTAACTGTGGAATTTTGCCGCTTATCGTTTGGAGCAGAGATTAAACCAACACTGTGTGGACAACAGCTGCTATGACTTAAGCTTAAGCTTATCCCTCATGTCTGTTCAATATATCACGCAGTCGATTCTTCTCTCTCTTCCCCACCACCCTCCAAAAGCAAACAAATGGCGCAATTTTTAGTGCTCTATCGGCAAGAACCAATCAACTTGGCCTTAATACGTTTAGGCTGCTCATAATCACGCTCCGGCAAGCGAGACATCAATATGAGCAGAGATATTGAACTGAACAGACACACTCACAAAACTGGACACTGGACAGAGTGTCGATTGTTAGATTGAGATAAAAGCAACGCTGGCTGCAGCTGTTCTTCAGCACAATCTGCAGCTCATCGTCATCAACTTCATCATCGCTCTTCAGTTTTATCGCATGGCAAGCAGACATGACGCTTATTGTTCTTATCTCATTATTACAATTTCTATTTACTTTATAAAGCCGCAGGAGCTTTCTCGACCATGACTCAATCTGCTCGCAAAAGAGAAGGATGCTGCTCATCCTGCTGTTGCCGTTGCCTTGTCAGCGAGTGGCTTATTTATATGCGCTATTTGTCTTACTATCCGACAACTAATAATCTCCCATTCTCTGCTTCTCGTTCGTATCTTTTGGGTCTGTTTCAGCGTTTATGCTTTCGCTTGCACTTAACTCGATTCATTGTCTATTGGCTTAGCGGTCTGCCAACCTCCCCCCAACTTGCCACCAAATGAAATGTTACTTATTAGTTGTGCACATCTTGTGCTCCCACTCTCTCTCTCTCTCTCTCTCTCCCTTTGTGGTCTCTTTGCAGCAGACACTTCCGTGCCTTATCAAATGCAGCATCCGACACTCACACACACACACACCCTGACCACACGCACACGCATGTCTTGCCTTAGATTACAGTTTAAGCTTGAGCAGCTGCCCGTGGACTTCCGGCTATTTAGATTGCCATCCTGCTGCAGGTGATTGCCCACCATTCACTTCCTGTTCCTTCTACAAGCGCAGCTCAAAAGGATTCCCATTCTTCTCTCTCCAACACGGTGCGAATTCAATTTGCAAAATCATTAACACATTTTGTCAATAAGCTGTTGTCAATACCCCAGGAGACAACATCGCCGGGGCGCAGCATCATTAAAGATTATTATTCATTTTTATGTAATTATCTGCTTACCCAAGTGCCCAACCAAGGACCATAAAATATATACTCATACTCTTTTTTTGCCTCGTTGCCGAACGTAGCAGGAAGTGTGCAAAGTGGAAATGGAAGGGTGGCAAAGGAAAACCCTCTTTCACTCAGTGTGCCGATAACCTGCTTTGGGCCCAAAAACTGCCATGAAATTGATGGCTTTAATGTGTGTTCGCAGCAACAGCATGTAGAGCATAAACAGCGCCCACCATTAAATTACACTAGGCAGCAAGAGTTTGTCCTCGAAATGGCAGACAATGAAAATGTTCAATGTTAAAATACAATAGAATTCATTTAAAGTGAAGCATTCAGAGTCCTGTTTTCATATTCATAGTTTTTATAACACTTAGCTGAATTATTAATACGAATTATAGTATTGACTATATTTATTTTATTAAAAAAGTTTACTGTTATCAATATGACAAATGTGTTAAGACTAAAGATTTGGACAAAAACATTATAGTTTCAATTAAAAAACGAAATCTATTTTGAATTTTTAATGATTTTTTGTTACATTTTAAAGATATTTCTTATATCACTTATGACTCTAGTAAAGCTTTTTTATTTTGCCTAATGCTACATTTTGAAACTGGTTTTCAAAATCAACTCCCTATCGTTCATACAATTCTTGCAGCATACTTTCAGGCTTACTCCAATAAATAACTTCCTTCGAACGCTACTCAAAAAAGTATGCTATGTATTTTACATTTAGTTCTATCCCACAAAAAGTGGTGTGTAGTGCAGTGTTTCGCTGTAACTAGCCTGGTAAAAGCATCCTGATGCCCATATATACTAACGGTCCATGAGTTATGGCCGCAACGTGTGGCCCTGCCTGTAGTTACACTTAAGAACAGTGCCCAGAATATGAGGCTGCTAGGCTAGAACGAGCGAGCAAAACGAGTATATTTAATGCAGAGCACACAACGCCAGGCAACGCCAGCTGGAATTGGAGTCTAGGCAACAAAAAAGACGGAAAAAAATAGAAAAAAAGAAGGACGCACCATTTAAGTTTACTGCATAACAGGCTCAGTGTGTGTGTGTGTGTGTGTGCGAGAGTGTGTATGTGTGTAAGTGTGTGTGTTAGTTTCATAATGTAACCGGATGTGCCAACACAATGCTCGCACATCCGCTTGCCAGACAACAGAACAACAGCTGTCACATACACACATATAGCCAGAACAACGGAGAGAACGAGACAGAGAGGAGAGAGAGAGAGACAGAGCTAGAGCATGTGTGCCGCTGCTGCGCTTTTGTTTGCGAATCTTTGGCAGCATTTGGGTTGAGGCTTTTGTCTATGGCTCAGTGCTGCGAGAGATGACAGCCAACGGGCGCATTATTAGAAGTAGCAGAGCATATAATAGGGGTATTCCCATAACAAGAGGCGTGAGACAAGCACACACACACACAAACACCGACACACCCACACACACACGCATGATGAGGGAGTGACATAATTATTAACTGCATATAAGTAAATATAAAGGCGACCAAATGGCCACAGATAACGATGGTCCATTGTGAGAACGAGCTCTATACAGAAGAAGTGTGTCCGTCTGCGTGCGTGTGTGTAGGAGAGCTACGTGTCCTGCAGGATGTTGGCAGACATGTCACGTGTGAGGCGCATCATTTAAGTTTATGTTTGCCGCCTTTTGACAGCTCTTAATTGATTAAAAATAATATGAACAGCCAGCGCCAAGCATTTTGATTAGCCCTGACCTGCTCTCTCTCTCTCTCATTCTCTCTACTTTTATTTCTCTTTCTCTTTTCAACTCTCCTCTTATCTTCCACTCTGATTTCTAATGCATGCCAGCTAATGAAGTTGCCGCTTAACTCGGCTTTTAACTCCAAAGCCAAGAAAAACTTGCAACTGGCACAACGAGCAAAACATTTTTAATTTACTGCAAAATTTTATTATTTTATTTTCAGTTATTTTTGTTGTTGTTGCGTTGCTTCTTTTCTTGTTTTCAGTTTGCGGCTGCTGCTGTTAATTATAAACTTTTTAAGTGGCTTATTGGGACTTGCGGTTGTATAACCACCATCGCTCCCTCTCTCTCCGCCTTATTGCCACGCCCACAGCGCCCTGCGGCAAGTCATCAAGTGCTGCTCAAGTTTCAAGCTGTTGCCATTTTTTTTATGTCGGCTTTTGCCCTTGCGTCGTCGTCTTTGCCGCCTGCGGCCTGCATTTGGAAACTCCCTCTCAAAACAACAACAGCAATTTCTCCCACAATTCTCAAGAGTATTTATTATTTAAAGCCAATGTTGTTGCTGTTGCTGTTGTTGCTGTTGTTGTTGTGGCCGAAGTAGTTTTTGCATTGAACATGCAAGTAATGGCTTGGCGCATCGCTTTTTACGTGCATTGATAATGAAGTGCGCTGCAAAGTAGGCAACAGTTTTTTTTCCGTAACCCTTTTTATGCTCTTTAGGCAGACATTAAACTTTGATTAATGTTTAGTCAGTAAAAATTTCACTCGCCTGCTTTTTGCCTTTCTTTCCCACACACACACACACATGCGGAAAGTTAACGCTTTTTCGCCTTGACGCCATAAATCAGCATTAAAGGCATAAACACATCTCGGAGCTGCTTCGTCGACTTTTGGCCATTTTTAACAGCCATGCTCATAAATATAAAATTATACATAAATGCGCTACAAAAATCACGTCAGACAAGCGACAGGAACTTTCACCCCTCCCCCCGCTTGCTCGTTGCTCCCTCGCAATTCACTTCTTTCCGCCACTTTTCTTCATTTTTCCTCTGCAAACGGAACAACTTCGACCTGCTGCCATATACAGCATAGTTGATGGATCACAATTCGATTTTTAGTAGACATTAAGCTGTGTGCAATCTGTTTAACGCCCCTCGCGTCTCTCTCTCTCTCTCTCTCTCTTCGCTTTACAAGCTACTTTTACGGTAAAACAAATATGCGCATAAAACTTGATGACGACGCAGCAGCAGCAACAGCAACAACGACGTCAACAGCAGCAGCTACATTTGCACCTACAGCAGCCACAAAAGAGAGGGGGGAGAAGGGTGTGAGGAAGGAGACTGTGGCAGCTGCTGTGTCATGTGGGTGGCGCCTGTTGATGGCACACGTTCATAAATTTATGATAACATATGATACCAGAAAGTAAAAAAAAACAGCAATTGGGGAGAAAGAGATGTAAAATTGAGTGTGTGTTGCATGCAACAAGCAGCTGCTGTGCAACAAAATTGAAGTCACTTTTAATACCCTGCAGCTGAGTGCAAAATGTATGTACAAACGATGGTCCAAAGCTTTTGATCCTGCACAGAATTGTTGATTGTTGGCCATAAAACTCTTGATGGAAAAACGTGCTAATTAAAGTTGGTCATTTCAGTTGATGAGCGTAAATCGGATCTGTTAAGTTTCACAATAAAATGTTAGTGTGTGGGAGGGAAGAAACAATGTGGCAACAAAATGCAGTTAATATCTGAGTATAAACTATATGAGAATATAGAAGAGGAGAGAGAGCTGACATGAAGTAGTTATTAGAGCACTTTCTAGGAGATCAATAAGAAGATAACTTCAGATTTCTAAATGGAAAACCAAATGAAGAAATTGTCTAGTTAATTTTAAATTTTAGTAATACAATAAAAAAGAAATTTATTCAATTTTAAATGAGAAACAAAATAGAAAAATATATTGAATGAAATAAATTAAAGAAGCATAGATACAAAAAAAATTAAATAATTTTATACTTTTTAAAAATCGGTTTTCAATTCGTTGGCTATTTTTGAAAAATATTCCTTCTTCTTTACTAACTTATCATATTTAGATACTTGAATTATTACTTGTTCTTCTTACTTGTTACTGTTCTTATTTATACTAACTACAAGAATTCTATCTGTCCACTAAATATATTAGTTTTTCTCATTGAATAGTGTTTATAAGTCGAGCAGCTGTCTTGAAAAACAGAGGAATTTTTCTCTATTTACCACATTTTTGTAGAAAAAAAAGCGAAAATTGGCAAACGCTTTGATGTCAGCTGAATGAATTGCTGTTAAATTTGAGCTGTTTCCCTGCTTTTGTTGGTGCTGTTGTTATTGGCCATCAATATTTACTTAAAAAATTGTGTCACAAAAGTGTTGCCAAACAGCCAGCGGAAACAAGTGTGCATGTGTGTATGTGTGTGTGTGTGTGTTGCGCAGCTGGCAAGGCATAAATATTTAATATACTTTGCATCGAGAGAGTCGCGCGCGCGTTGTGCGTTGTGCATGATGATAAAGTGCGTTGCGAGCCTTGTCTTCATGTGGCAGATTAATCATACGGCAACTTGCTGGCAGAGGCAGCAGCTGCCAGAGGTGAACGTGGGGGGTGGGGTGTGGCAAGCACCTTGCTGATGTTGCCACTGCAGCTGCTATCATTTGACATTGTCTGCGCCAGCTAGGTTTAGTTTGCTGTCTCCCTCACTACCTCTCTCTCCCTCTGCTACTCAAATTATCAGCATAAATTCAAATAAAAAGAAAGAAAAAAAATGTAGCCCGCAGTGCTAAATAAATGATGTTATAACAGACAGACAAAAGGCAATGAGGATGGGAGGAGAGGTGATGCAAAAAAAAGCTGACAGGATACAGGATATGCAGACAGCGGGACAGTAAAGCGCAGGACACTGGGGCCAATCATACATATACATATATATATACATACAATGCGTAGTAAACACCACAAATACACATACACAATGTTTTTGGCAATTTTTCTTGGCAAGTTGACTAAGCCAGGACACGTTTTCGTCTTCGTCGTTGTTGGGCGGCAGCAGCTGTCAGCCAGGACGTTCCATGATGAAGCTCATCATGGAGAAGCAGTAGGGTGAGGAGGAGAAGGCGAGAAAGCAACGGCAGGAAGAACAATGATGAGATAAAAGCAAATCCAGCAGCGCCAGCGGCAAATTTCAACAGACTTAGGCAAATGGAGCAACAAAATGCCTAACGGGAACGAGAACTGTCTTCCTGTGTGTGTCTTCGCATGCCTGGCCAAAAATCCTAAGGCGTGATTGATTAATATTATTCTCGGCTAATCTAACTTAAATGGGCCGCAGGCAAAGAAACGCACACATACACACACACACACATAAACAGCAGGCAGCCAAATATAACTTATTCAGCAACTTTGACAGCTACCAGTATGTGTGTGTGTTTCTGCTGTGTGTGTGTGTGAGTGTGCGTGAGTGCGACTCGTTGACTACGCTTCATACATAATAAACACGATGGCGGCGTGTTAAGTGCACAACACAACACAACACAACACAAGGAGACAAAAGTTGATCAGTTGCAAAGTTCTTTATTTTTATTTTGCTGGCTGGCCACGAATTTCTCTTCACTGTGTTAACCTTATTTTTGGCTACCTCGTAAAGCTGATGAAATGCCAGCACGCATCCGAGTGAAGCACACGTATTTGTTATGCATACAGAGCAGCCAAAAAAATACTATATACATTTATATATATGAGTACAAGCACATAAAGCTAAATTCTTCATTCAAACTTATTGCGGCCCTTCACCTTTTCTTTTATTTTTTCGCTTTCACTTTCGTTTCGTTGCTTGTCAAGTTGTCAGCGCGAATTTGGCATATGAAAAGTTGTGCAAACGTAAAGAGATGGTGATGTGAGGCCATTAATGCCATCAGCAAGCATTTGATCAGACGACGGACGTAGGCAAACATGTGACAAAAATATGAAGAACTTATTGTGGAAGACTTTTATGAAAAAGCTTTCAGAGCTAAGATATTTTATTTAAATATTACACACTTTAAATCAATCAATCATTGCATTGCATATTCACAATTAATTAGCAATCAATTGCATACATAATAATTGTATTATAATTATAGCAAATCAAAAGGCTTCATTTATTATGACGGCCTCTTCAAACATGCATAAAATATTAATTAATAAAATTATGCGCACAAATTGCTGACTGAAAGCATTTTGTCTTTAGCCCCAAGGGTTTTGCAGCAGCAGTAAAAACAGCAACATCAGAGGAAAGCAATGGCAGTATCAACATCAGCGACAGCATCAGCAACAGCAACAGCAACAACATTAACAAGTACAAAGTAAAACTGATTGCTCACTTTGTGAAGTCATCAATAAATGAAATTCATTAATAATTAACATGAAAATGACGGCTGCAAAAAGAGCAACATTATCAGCAACAGCAGCAACAGCAGCAACTGCCGCCATAAGGCGCACAACTTTTTGACGTAAATTGAACAACTGTCAGCAACACGTTGCTGCTCTGTACTGCCCTCTGACCTCTGCCCTCTGCTACAGGCAATTGACAGTTGCCTCATTTGATGCGGTCACAATTTTTCACCTGACCAGCAGCAGCAGCAGCAACAGCCACATTTTCACCAGCTTAATTAAAATAATAAATGATTTTTCGTTAAGTTTCTCCGCACTCTTTACTCACACACACATTGTTGACAATAATTAATGGAGTTGCCCGCAGGTGACCCAAAAGGCAGCAAAAGCTGCTGTCTCCAGGTCAATGCCAAGCCCGAATTTTAATTAATTATATTGACAGCAATCGCTGAGGCCTACAGCTTGCGGAGAGTGCCTTAAATTGTCACGAACGTAAAATAAATATTCCTTAAGAGCGAAAAGAGTTGACCAAATAAAAGCAAAGAATACATTTTTAAGAGGCAATGGTATAAATATTTAAATTGCGCTTCGGGCAATTAAATATTTACGCTTGAAAAGTTTTCCATAATAATTATTAATTGCTGGCTTTTAACACAATTCAATCCTAGTTTTCCTATTAATTTGTACTTAATATTAACTATGCAAATCTCATCAATCTAGTCTCCAATTTTGGTCAGCTTAAAGTTACCCAAGTGAATAGCTTTTACGTTTCATAGAAAAGGTTACGTTTTTATAAAATATTCAGCTCGCAACATCTTTCTCAATTTGGGCGAAATTTACTTTGTAAATTTACTTTAGGCATCTCGCTGACGCTCAAAAGAATTTTAATTAATTTTCACCCACGCAGCAGATGAAAATGAAGATGAAACTGTAGGCGCTCCATCTGCAGCTGTATCTGTGTCTGTAATGTATCTATATCTATAGCTGCTCGCATAACTTGAACTGTGGCAAGTTATGAGATGCCTCCGCAATACATAATTGTTGTTTGTATTACAGCTGCTGCTTCGGCTGCCTGAGTTTTCATTAGCGCTTCGAACAGCCCCACACAAAGTAGGAAAATCGTTGCACAAATATCAGTAGCAAAGTTTGTGGCATGGTGCGGCAACGTCGGATGCATGCTTCATTGGCTTGTGCATTATTTGAGCAACCAGGTTGCAACATAAAAAATGCACGAACAACCAACGGCATCCTTGGCAAAGTGCAACGTTAACGGCACAGAAGCAATCGGTGGCAGTGAGTCAAGAAACCTCTTTCTGCTACGTGGCGTTGTTAAGGGGCGTGCCGCCAACACACACAAACACACACATCACATATACAGAGGCGAACTACATGCGAGAAACAAGCCACAGTATTTATGGCGCTGCGGCTGGCAACGAGTTTTCCCTGCTCTCCCTTTGAACACGGGCTGACATCGAGGTGCCACGTCCACCCATAAAACACAATCAAGCATAAAAATGCAGGGCGGGCACTTAACCCAACGACGACAACGACAACGACACGTCAACTTCTTGTTGTTGTTATTGTTGCTCGTCGCGTTGTTTAAATATTTTAAAATGTTTGCTTAGCCGTGGGCACTGGTTGAACTTGTTGTTGTTGTAGTTGTCGCTTATTTGCTTATGCAAGTGTTGACGCTGCGTATTAAAAATGCATGATTTTAATTGCAGTTTGCACAACGCGTCGTATGCGCAACATCCTTTGCAGCGACTGCATTTAATGTTGCGCATACGCAACGTGCTCCAATTTATGACGTCTTTTTCCTCTCTCTCTCTTTCTCTCTTTCTCTTTCTCTCCATTTTTCCTCTTCCCTGCCTTTTCTTGCTGTTTAAATAATATTTTCTCTCTTTTATTTTGCCATTAGCCACGCGTTGGCCTCATTCGTATTTCCTTCCTTCCTCTTGCCCTCTTCACATGTTCATTGTCTGTCGTTTTGTTTATTTATTTCTTTATTTGTTCCTGCTTGCATGCAACACACAGTTTGTGTTGTTGCAGCCATAACTTCTATTTGCCTTGCCACCGCAAATTTTCATTATGTTTTTGGCTTTTACCTTTTCTATTTTGTTTTTTTTTTTTTAAGCAATCAAAAAGCTGAGCTGCTACTCACGAGCTTTGATTATGTGGCCAAAGCGAATGCAAAGCTGACAGCTGCAACAACGTTATATAAGCTACTTAAAAACTAGCGTTTGCCATGAAAAATAACAGCAAATTAAACGTGGTTTACAATATACGACTAGTATATACAAAAACAAGCACACACAGCACTTGAATAAGCTCGCTTTTAATACTCTTGAATTGCGATTTTTTTAAAGTGACAGTTTGCTGTAGGGTAATATGTAACACATTTTTATTGCCTAAATTTCACTATACTTATTTTGCTATTTTAGTTAATCCTATAAATTCTTTTCATATATATTTTCGTTGGTATATTGCTATCTATATATAAACAATTTTTTTTGCTTTTTTCTTCTTATTTATCGCTATTTCTTTTATTTCTCATTTTACTTTTTCATTTCATTTTTTTCAATCTCCAGAAAATCCTCATTATTTACTTCTTTCTTTAAGTATTAACTATATTCACTTTCTAACGCATTCACTTCCTTTTTATATATCTTCAAAATTTGTTTTCATTTCAACTCTTTCTCATTCATTATTTTTTACTTTGAATTTCCCACACACTTTTCCTTTCCGTACTTATATCTCCTCTTCTAGCCTTTATCTTTCCCTGTGCGCAATTAGTTTGGTTGCCATTGCCCTGGGACATTAACTTTGACTTTGACTCGATACAAATTGGTTTCCAAAGCCATTTTTCCTCTTCAAATTTACTACTTTCGCGCTGTCTTAATTTCTCTCTTTTTATCCCTGTCTCTTTCTCTCTCCATCCCTCTCTCTCTCTCATTCTGTATCTATCTGCTTAAAACTCTCTGGCAAAGCTTTTAGCTGCTGTTGTTTTTGCTACATTAGCGACACAAATGCGCTGTGTGTGTGTATTTTGAAAGCAATTAAATGATATTTATTTTATTTGTGACATGCACGCGCTTAAATACACACACATACACACATACACGTGCACACGTTCAAATCCCAGAACATTTAATTTAATGAAATAACAAACAAGTTCAGAAAACAATGTCAAAACAGCAAAAAGCAGGCGAAAGAGCTAAAGAGAGAAAGAGCGCAAAAGGGAGGCGAACAACAACAACAGCAACAACCAGAACAACACTAATGGCAACTTTAATGTTTTAAGGCAACTACATATATATATATAGATATATGTATATGTGTGTGTGAAATGCTCGGAGCCAGGCATAAGGATGCGCATAATGTGCAAAGTTTGCGACGCAAACTAATTTCAAAGTAATTACGTAGCACAAAAGTGTTGATATTAGACTGCAGAGAATAAGCAGCGACCCATCCCGACTTAGAGGGGAAGGCCACACCAGCGGCGAAGAGGGGAAAATAAAAACAGCAAACGTTGCAAAAACACAATAAAATGTCATCAGCAGGAGCACCGAAAAAAAACTAAAGGGAAAGCGCCGAAAAAAACGTGCAACACAAATGCAATGGCCAAGTTTCTGCCTACCTCAAGCTCTCTCTTTCTGCCTCTGCCACATCATCAGTTAAAAACAACAGCAAAAGGCAATATAAAAAAAAAAAATATTCTAAAATGTTGCTGTCACAGCTTTTGACTTTAATGTGAGTTGTGGCTGCACAGGGAGTTAAACCTAGCAGAAGAGACCGACAGAGAGAGAGAGAGAGAGGCCGAGGAGATGCTGTGGTGTGGCAGAAATTAAAGACGCTCAAAACTTTTGTAGCTCCCCAGGGTGTTGTCTAAGTAGCCGCTTCTTCCTCTCTTTCTCTCACACACACTCTCTCTATCTTCCTCGCACACAATTTCTATTTATTTGCGTAATATTTTACAATTTTATGAAGTAAACGAAAGGCAGGCGAAATATGAAGCCAGCCAGAAGCGTCTGCAAGGAGTTCAAAGACTTCTTCAGGCGCAAACAGGAAGGCAAGGCACAGACAAACACAAACACAAACACACGCATACACACACATACAGTAAGCAAAGTCAGCGGAAACGGAAGCTGCCACAACAACAGAGCAGAGAGTGGAGCAAAAACAAAAGCAGCTAAACAGCTGCAGCTACAACGAACAACAAACAACCAACACCGAGCAACGAACAACGAACGCTCTGAGCGCGCCAAATAACAAAACAACTAAATACAACAAAAGCAAAAGTTTTTGCAACAACTACACAAACAATTGCCACGCACACACTCACACTAACACGCACACACTCCCATAACAATAACAATAACAAGCACAAAAGAAACACGCACACTTCTACGGCTGAGTACACATGTCTGCGCTAATGCAATATTTTTATACCCGCTACACATAGGGTAGAAGGGTATTATAACTTTGTGCCGGCAGGAAATGTATGTAACAGGCAGAAGGAGGCATCTCCGACCCTATAAAGTATATATATTCTTGATCAGCGTCAACAGCCGAGACGATCTAGCCATGTCCGTCTGTCCGTCTGTGTGTCTGTCCGTCTGTCCGTCTGTGTGTCCGTCTGTCTGTCCGTATGAACACCTAGATCTCAGAGACTATAAGAGATAGAGCTACAATTTTTTTTCGACAGTATTTGTTATGTTTGCACGCAGATCAAGTTTGTTTCAAATTTTTGCCACGCCCACTTCCGCCCCCGCAAACCAAAAAAATCGAAAAACAAGCGTAAATTTAGAGCTAGAGCTGTGAATTTTGGTATATAGTATAATTACTATAGTAGTTATGATTCCTGAAAATTTGGTTGCGATCAGATAAAAATTGTGGAAGTTATTAAAGAAATACTTTTGTATGGGCAAAAACGCCTACTTACTAGGGATCTGAGTTGCTTTGGCCGACAATCTGGTACATTGTGCCGTCTATGGTATATTTTGAATGGTGTGCTGTATCGGTATACCAAACATACCATTTGGTATATTTTTAGTATTTTTTTTAGTATTTTCGGTATATTTTGAAAATAATACCACAATATTTTGCCCTTATTAAAAATGGGTAGCGGGTATCTCACAGTCGAGCACACTCGACTGTAACTTTCTTACTTGTTGGCTTTAGCTCTTGGCATTGGCTTTAGCTTTAAAGCACAAACCTCTCAGGCGACTTAGTAAAATTTAATGACAAGTAACTCTCTCAACAACACCAATCACTTTCCCTTTGTTCATTAAAAAGAAATAATAAAGAGAAAGGGAATAAAATAAAGTTAAAGAAATGTTGACTATATAATTTTCCATACGATTATGCTGACTATTTCGAAAGCATCTAAATCTAAAATTTGAAAAAACAATTCAAATTAACAGTCCAGATATGGAAATAACATCACTGTTTGAAAATAATGTTCGATCTAAGCTTGTGCTTTTTTCGACTACATTTTCTGCTGTAAATAGAAAGGACAACAAACTAAACAAATTCGAATAACATTGTTTTCGTAACACAGAAAAGACCAAGATATACTTTCCTTTGTGTTAGAAAAATTTTAATTAAGGCTTTATATATATTTGTATTGAGCCTCAGACAAATTAAATGACAAATAAACGCATACTCACGATTCAGAGATAGGCATTACTTGCAAATGCGACAAAATATAGTGAATATGTATGTATATTACATTTATTTAAACTCAACTTCCTCGAAATCAGATTCACACTCTTAAAAGTTCATTCTTAGTCTTGAAAAATAGAAATCTACAATGAGCATTGCCACCAGCAAAATTTACAGGGAATCTATTTTCCTTGGTATAACCTCAGCTACCTTATTAAACCTAACAACTAAAAAATGGATACTCTATTCAATTACTTGACGCATTTACTTGATAGGAATATGTAAAATTACTTTTATAATTTTCTCTAAAGAAGAATTTGACTCTAAGACACAAAAATTAAATAGATAAATTCACTTTTAACACGCCACTCGATTAATTGATCTGCACTCCTTTCGCAGCCACATTCATTCTCCACCTTTTGGAGAACATGCCCAATACATTTTCACAAGCAATTACAAAAAATGCATTCGCGTATATTTTACAAATTTCATTAAGTGCATCACTTGGCTGGGAAAAATGCCGGACGCCAATAAATTGCAAGCTTATGCGAGGGTAATAACAATTTTTATAGCACACATATCTTCTTTTTTTTGTTTTGGGTTGCGAGTAGGGGCGCAAAAAATTTGCAATTAAACAAATAAATTTTCCACCATAAACCTATTTGGCCAGTGGGGCGTGGCGCAGTACCGCAAAGGAGGCGTCGCAAATAAAAAAGAGAAAAAAAATGACGTAATTTACCTCAATTAACGCGCCAGTTGGGTCGATGCAGAGGCTGGGAACACGAGACAGATACAACCCTGGGGTGTTTGTTCACAGCTCAATGCAGCCCTGGAAGGAGTATCCGCCTGTCTGTGGGTGTGTGTGAGAGTTTAATTGCAGCCAATGGTCAGCAACGCCATTTGGCAGCAGACAAAACCGTAAACGTGAACGTAACCGTAACCGTAACCAATAGCGCAGATCGTTGCCCAGCTTCCGTCTGGCTGGGGGCAGGGGGAGAGACAGAGAGGGAGAAGGAGACTGTGCATTTCGTTCAGCTGAATTTTATCGCCGCTCTTAATGACACTCCAAGTGTTTGAGTCTGTTCCTCAGCAACTTAAACGCTTTGCCAAGTAATGACCATTGGCAGCCAAAACATATCGACCCAGGGGCGTTTGTCCCTCCCCTTCCCTCGCCCTCTCTCTCTCTCTCTCTCTCTCTTTGCCTTGCCTGTTCCAAGCAGAGAACACGACTATCTGTCTGGTCATTTAATGTGCATGTAAATGCGAGACAACCTCTATCCGCATCCACCTGTCGTCTACCGAGCCATTAAAGTTCACTTTATGTGCGCCATTTTGCAGCAGACAAACTTCTCAGTCGATCCCTCGAACCTCCTCCGCCTCCTTCTTAGTAAATAAACAAAAATGGATGAGCACTTGGTCAGTCGACCTGTGCCTCACACTGCTCCTAATTGTCTAGCTGATGCGCCAGGGAATGGGAATGGCACTGGACAAACGAGACAGCTGCATAAAAATGCTAATTTTATGTTCAAGCATGAACAACAGATGCTTCTAAAATCGAACGTAACAAGACTAACAGATACCTCGTAACAGACTTTGTTTTACTTTTCTTCCAATTCAAATTTTAATCTGAATTGAATTTATTTGAATTACATTTGAATTTAAATGTATAAATGAATTTAAAAGAATAAATGCAGGATTTAAAGACAATTAAAATTTTTTAAAATCATTATTTTAAACATAGTTTGTTTTACTCCAAACAAAGTTCGTATTTTAATTTCCTAAAAAAGATTTAAATTTAACAAATCTTGTTGCAAGATTTTAAGTTCAAAGTAACATATTTCTCCTTACAGTTTCAGTCGCTTATATCCGACTTTTTCAAACATTACACAGTACAGCCCATCATTAGCACTAACAAGTTTTGACCTGTAAATATTAAGATGATGTCCTTTTTTTCGATGGAGGCATAACGACGACGACGACAGCAGCAGCAGCAGCAGCAGATAAAATGACAACAGCTGCCGTCTATAGGCCATAAAAGAACTGTTTATGAGCGTGCTCCGAATTGCCAAAAAATGTTCGTGCCGATGGCCTCGAAAGCAAAAGCAAAGTTAAAACAAACAACAAAAGCTTTTTAGCTTTCTACTTTGACTTAAACACGATCAAGTCAAAGCTGCCTAAGCTGCAGCACTTTTCCAACAGCTTAACTGTAGCAAAATCACATAAAACTAGGGGGCTAAAAACTTGAAAAGCTCTTCAAGTTGAAGTGCCAGACGGGTATTTGATTAATTTGCAGTCTCAGCTGATTATCTTCTTGTCTAGTTGCCAATCGGGTTGTAAATTCAGCCTGCTTATTTGCAAAACAATGGAGAGAGAGAGAGAGAGAGAGAGGGGAAAAGGGGCATAGAAAAGCTGTGTCATCTCAGACGTTTAAGCCTAATTTGTGCGGCGAGCTAAAGCTGAAACTGAAACTGAAGCTGGAACTGGAGCTGATGCTGTGGCAATTACAGTTAAAGGCAATTTTACCTTTTTGTCTCTCTATTTTTTCCCTGCACCCTGATTCTCTAGCTGGCCATTTAGCTCTCTATCTCTAATCACATGGCAGGCTGCAATCGGCTTTTGTGCTGGTGCCGCATCCTGTTGATGGCCTCGTTAGTTGAGACTTAGCGTCCGCCGCACAGCCAAAGCACAATACAATCAACGCTACACACACACACACACACATACACAAAATACAGACTCACACACGTGTTGGCACGGTTGGCAATAAAAATGAATGTCCTGACGTGCTGAGGGAATGAAAAATAAAAAGAGAAGCGCACAAAAAAAGAAAACGGAGGCCATCAACCGAAGGCTTTCAAATTTTAGCTGCCATTTTGCATTTAATGCCTCGCCCAGCAGCAACAAACAGCAGCTTCTCCAAGGATAAGCAGCTTTTATTTACGGCCAACGGAAATAAAATAAATAAATATAAATTTAAGTGAAATAAACGCTTGTGGGCTGTTTGTTCCTAACTACAATAAAAGGGCCTGAAATTTAATTAGAATCGAGGCAAAAGTGCGAGAGAAGTAAGCGCCACAAAATTTATTTTTTAACAATTTTACTGGCTTGCTTCATTGGTGCATGCAACTAGTTGCACAGCTTGCACTTTAATAGCGCAACTGCAGCCACGTTACGGCAGTTTAATGGCCATTTTGAAGGCATACATCACAGAGAGATGGATGCCATGATATACGAGCCAATGCCAGGATATTTTACTTGATTATACAACAGCAAAATGTGCCCCATGTAGCACTTTCGATTACTCATCCACATGACAATTGCAAACTCCATTACAAGATACAGCTTTATGACAGAACATCAGATATTCTAGAGCTTGATGATGAAAAGATTAGTAGTCAATGCTTACTGATTTTTATTTGAAGACAGCAATTTAAGTAGCATCTTAAAGATATTCACTATTTATAATACATCATTTATAAAGAAAAATAATAATAATAAATATTATATATAATAATATGAGTATAGTATTTATTAAAACAAGAAAAAAGTACAGTCGAGTTAGATACCTACTACCCATTTTCAATAAAGGCAAAATACTTCAGTATTAATTTGAAAATGAAAGTTATAATAACCTTCTACCCTATGGGTAGATATAAAAATTTTTATAGAAATAGTATAGACATAAAATAGAAAACATAGACCAATAATAATATTGACAAAGACATAGAAAAATAAGAAAGAAAATTAACTGATGAAATTAACAGATAAGACACAACAGAAAACTTTAAATTCTTGGATGAATAAATTCAAATGAAGAGATAACATTTAGGGAAAAACTTTGTATATTAATATTAAAGCTGCAACTACTCTTAAGCAATCTAATGCGCATACAGGGTATATAAAAGGGAAATGCACACGCAAATGATTTAAAGGCTTAACTCTCATTAGAGAGCATACAACAGCAATAGAGATGGTGATACAAAGTGCAAAAAATAAAGTGAAAGGAGGAAGCAGAGCTCAAGTCAAATCGTATCGCAAGTGCAACAGCAACAGCAACGACGAGTATTGCAATCCTGGGAAGCACTCGGAAACGTTTAAGTGCACTTGAGTGGATTTTAATGGACTTGCAGGATTCGAGTGTGTCTTGTCGCTCTAATCAAGGCTTTTGTCAGCAACACTCTCTCTCTCTCTCTCTCTCTCTCTGTGACTCTATCTGTCTCTTTAGGTATGCGTGTGTGCTATAAGTTTTGTGCGTAAGAATGTTGCAAATGTGTCTCCCTCAAATGCACTCTTTGGAAATAGACATTTTGTATTGTCGTTATCTGGCATTGAGTTCTAGGCGTCTTAATGAGCTTTGAGTGTGCAATCAACGTACTGCAGCAAAATCAGCAGAGGGAGCAAATGTCATTTACAATTAGAAATAGTGCTGCTACAAAATGCCTTAATCGGCAGGTTGCTCTGCTGTGAATTTCCACCTCAATTGAGGCAATTATTGTAATTCATTTCGTATCATAATTGCAGCAGTAAGCTAAACTATGTAAAGATACATTATAGTTACCTGTAGACACATTAAACAAATGAAATATTCCCAGCTAATACATAGTCTTGTCTTCAATCCAGTTGCAGAATACTTTAAGAAATTTGAATATATCTCTATGGTCAGATACTCGTATTCTTCTCGTTGCTCTACTCAAGCAGAAATTCACAATGTCGAGCAACTTAATTTTGATATTTATACGTAAATGCTCGAATTTGTAGTTGTTGCTGGCAAACCGTACGATGGGCAGCATTATCGTTTCAAGCGCCATTTGCTGGACCAAAAACATGGACTCATCTTTCGGGGAACTGTGTCTGGTTTTTGAAACTCCTTCTCCAGCCACCAGCCTAGAGGCTGGCTGATGTGGTTCTGGTCTGGCCTGGTTTGGTAATTACGCACTAAATACACACGCCATTTGCTGCGTCATGTTTGAAGCGCTGATGCGTGCCAAGGGAGAAGAGAGAGGAGAGTGAAGAAGTGGGTTGCCGCAAGGCAACAATAACGAACGAGGCAAAAAGCTAGGAAGTGGAAATTGAAGAGCTTGTTTCGCTCAGCTTCTATTATGCTCGGTGCTTATTGACTTCTTATGCAAATAAACAACAACATGAATATACGAGTACACACACACACACACATACACACTCGTACGCAAAACAACAGAAGGAGGCTGTTGAGTTCGAATAACAGCAAAACGCACAAGTTAAACTACAAGCAGAAAGGGATGCGAGTGGGGGGGAAAGTATGAGTATAACTTGTAAATAGGCCAGGATTTCTTGTTACAAATGCGCCATTCAATAGCAACGTGAACGACCCACTCAATGGTTCGCCTCGCACTTCTATGGCCTACTTCATTAATATTTATACAAAGCCAGCGAGCTGTTCCCCTCTCTCTCTCTCTCTTTCTCTCTCTCTTTCACTTTGAATTTCTAATACACAACCGAACACAAAAAAAAAGAGAAAATGATTTTGGTTTTACAGCAGCAATGTCTGCTGTCGACACAACACTAGTGTGGGTTGCATGCCGCCAGTCAAGAGCCAAGCCTGCTGCCACATGCCACAGTTCCTTGCCTTGCTTCGTCCCTCTCTAAATGAACTATAAATAGGCAAAAACAGTGGCGTCTGTTTTGTTTGCTTTGTTTACGCATTGCTGATTTTGCATTTTCCAAATGAGAATAATAACAAAGCCCGTTAAATGCTATGCTAAATTATACCCTGCATTATTATTATGTACTACAAACTAGAATAAATTCAATGAATTTACTTTTTCATAGCTTTCAATGAAATGACTTTGGGAATTCTCTTGAAATTTGTCAAACGCAAACTTCACTCTGCTTTGCAATATTTCCTTTTCTCAATTCGTATCTGCAGGGCATTTGCTCTAAATATGAAAAGATAAATATACATGTTTGTATTTTAAATGCTTATTGTGATTTCTGTGAAATATTTGCACAAATTGCTAAAATGTTTATCAGCTCAAGCATTTCATTGGATTCTCCATGAAATGAAAGCTTAGCATTTGACAGTTTCAATGATAAATATTTTAATTATTGTTTGCATTTGTTTTCTTTTGCAGATTAACACAAGTGCAAAATGCCAAAAACTGTCGAGAACTGAAATTGCAATGCTTGTTTTTTTAAGGTAAGTCGATAAAAAGGAAGTTCATTTTGTTAAGCACTGTAAAATCTATAAATCTAGCAAAACAAACATTTCAACTTGGCTGCGTTTTGTATTTTGGTCCGAAGCGTAAATTCGAATGAAATTTTTGCCATTGACATTGGCCATTCGCATTTGCTTTCACATTTGCCATGGCCATTGGCACACGATACTTCGAAATGTAATTAAAATGACATCAAAGTAAGTCAAGAATTTATAGATATATCGACTGCTCTCTCTCTCCTTTGTTTCTCACTGCCATTCCTTCGACTCTGGTTGATTTTACGGCCATGTTTGTCTGCACAAAATGTCACACAAATCAACAAACTGGCAGCCGTCGAAGCAGAAAATTAATTGCCAACATTTCAAAAGTGTCAAACGCTTTTCAATGTAACACACAATATCTATTGAAACTCATATGAGTTGCATAGCAAAGTCGCATCGCAAATTTCTAATTTGCTTGATTGAATTGACAGTTTTTGCTTCTTTGCATAAGAACAAGAATTTCGGCAATTATTTTCTTTGAATTTGAGCGAAGCTTTTGACGGAATTACGCACAAAAAGGTATAAATAAATACTTAATTGAAGTTTAATATTTGCTATCGATTTCAGAATTTAATTTGTGCATTACTTAGGCAACATCAATATGCATTGAAGATTTCCTTTCTGATAATGTCATTTGTGGAATGGAATTTGTGTACTCGTATTTATTTATATTTTATTATTCATTAGCAGTTCTTTGATGACTTCTCTTTCAAATAGTTTCTTAATGGACTTTAATTAAAATTCAAATTAATTTTTTTCAACGATAGTACAAGTTTTTCTAGTTGTTTAATTCTTATGTACACTTTAATTTGGTTTATTTATTGCAGCAAATAAGCAGCTAATTTCGAAAATAAATAACAGAATAGGGCAAGTTTTTATATACTATAGTTTTCAGTAGTTCAAACTCTTGCAACTACTAAAAGCAATGCAAACTAATTGCCAACTCCGTCTCTGAAGTCTGAATGCGACTGATGAACTAACTCAACCCTTGTTCACTATCGAGGTTAATTCGGTGTTTGCTGCTTTCGCTGTGTCTATCAATCGGTAACTTGGCCAAAATGAAGTTAAAGCTGCTTTTATGAGTTCAACGTGCCATGTAACTGGCGCTTCAATGTTGTCGCTTGCTTTCTTGCTTCCTTCCTGCAACTGCTCCACTAACTTGGCCAACAACCAAGCACGTTTTGTAGTTGTTGCATTTGTCGTACATCTTTGTTTACTTTGTGCTCATGTAACTAACGTTAACGTTGGCCCGCTCGCCTCTCCCCACTTAGCACTTTCCCCCAACTCGCCCGGAACAACGTTGTCCATAGTAAGGAATTTAATTTACCAGCAGCAACATAAAAACGAGCTGAGTGCAGAGAATCCGCAGCAGTCCAAGGATCAAGATACACTATGAAACACGCTCGCATTTTTGTTTGCTGCAAAATTTGTTTGCACATTTGCTTTAAAAGCAAAGCAAACGCCAAATTTTCGCAATTAATTTGTCATTTTTTCGTGCAAATATTTCTCCAAACTCTGCGACAAACTTGGTTTTGTTGCCCGGAACCGAAGCCGGATTTCATTGTTTCCCTCAACACAGCAAATTCGCTTGCGCTGGCGCTGGCGACGTTCCATTCTGGCCACAACAGCTTAACGAATTTACTTTTACTAACTTTTGTGAGATATTGCATTTATTCTCAGACAGAAAGCAATGTAAAATATTAACAAAAGCTGAAAGCTTGCATATGCTGAAGCTCTTTCTGCTGCTGCACTCTAATCCATGACTTTTATCATATTTACAAAAGGATTTTGTGCATACGCACACACAAAGCTTCCCTTAAGCCCAAGTGTATGTATGTGTGTGGGTGTGTGGGTGAGTTGACCGTAAAAATACACATCGTAAATGCATTTATTCATGAGAAATTTCTTCTATCCACCTTTTTCTTTTTATTTTGTACATACTATTTGCTAAAATTGCAGCTGAGCAGAATGAAAAGCATCACTGGCAAAAGATCAAGCCAAGCCAAGGCAACCCAGTTGCCAGGAAGGACCACAACTAAATCCAAATGTAACTCGTCCTAATTGCATTACAAGCCAAGCAAGCAGAAAGACAAGCAAAATCCAGATAAAATGCATACAACAAGCTAAATGCTAAAATTCCAGCATAGCACTTCTCTGTAAATTCGCTGTTAAAATAAAATACGTTACGATAAAATAATTGAATCACTCAGTTAAATAGTCAATTTTCTTTTCGTATTTTCATTTCTTTTTTCAATAAACAAAAATTCCCCTTTACTGCGCAATTTAGAATGTGCTCGATGAAGCTCTATGAAATTCCACAGCTTTATTAATTTGCTGCACATGTTGAATTTCTTTTCAAATTTGGAATTCGTAACAAGTCTAATAATTTACATTTTGTTGCCTAAACGTTTTGCAAACACAAATGGCTTTTATACAAAAATTTAGATGGAAAAACCAAAAAAATAAATGTAAAATGTATCAAATTTACAGCTTTTTGCAACGAGAAGCAACTCATGCATATTAGACAACAAATAAATACTGGAGGAGATGACGACAACAAAATGTAAGCGCAGACCAGGTCAAAACTTGAGGTCAGAACAGAACAAAGCCGGCTATCAAAAGATTTCGAGAAAAACAAGACACACACACAAACAACAAACAGGCTAATAAGCCTTGGCCAAGACAAGGGGGCAAAACGGGCTGACAACTGTCTTAGATACTCCCACAAAAAGGAAAGATACAAAAATACATTCTGGCATATGTTGTCGAGTCATTGTTGTTGCTCTGCTCGTATTTGCATAGAAAGCTTTTGACTTTCGCATGAGCATAAAAAATAAATGGCAAATAAAATAAATTATATATGTATGTACATTGTAGGGAAATTTTCTTTTGGCCAGCCAGGATAAACATGAGACAAGCCTCTGGTAAACAACACAGAGAGAGAGAGAGAGGCCAAGTGTGTCCTTTCCTTGGGCATTGATTGCCATGTACCAACTACAACGTATACGTAATATTTTCGGGTTTTGCAAGCCAGTTACCACACAGCTAACTTGCCCAGTTGACAGCTTCAGGCGTAGCCCAGCCTGGACTCTGGACTTTGGACTCTGTCACTGGCCATGGCTACGTGACTGTGACACGACCAATTAGTGTTGCCTGCCGAGCATCGCCTGCTGTGCTCGACACACACTCACACACTCAACTCACTCACTCCACTTGTGCCCAAGCATTCAATTTAAAGACTTAAAGCTTATGCAAATCCCATCAACTGCAGCTAACTGCAAAGTACAAACTGCAAACGGCAAACGACAAATGCCTGTAATTCAAGGCACACAAGGCGTTGAATTCAACACCTTTCTTCTCCTTCGCTTTGCATGTTTCTTTGGCACTCACATGCAGTGTCTAACACTTGCCTGCAAATTAGAGGATGAAGTCGCCATTGTTGGGAGGCTGCTGTTTGTCATTTGATGACCACTCGAAAAACATTTTCATGACGTTCCCTTTTGTTGGACTTTCTTGGGAAAGCAAAACACCATGACTTGACCACCTTTAAGAAGATACTCTAAAACGGTAGACATAAAATATCACAATAATAAAGCATCATGGCAAATCAGTTGTTTTTTGGTGATTAAGAATTTTATTAAAACTCTTGTTGAAGGCCACCTTATATTCACAGCTTTATCGCGTATTTAATCACTTTTTAAACTTTCCAACAAGCAGTCAAGACACCCAAGTGCAGAGCATAGAAAAGACTTGACAAAAAGGAAAACAAGTGAAAATCATTGAGTTTAGTTAGCATCAATCGAGACCAAAAGGCGATGGCAGTAAACTTCAAAGTGAATAAAGCTGCCAAAGTACAAAAAAAAGCATAAAGGAGACAACAAAAAAATGTGGCAAAAAGGAAGGCTAAAAGTAAACAACCATTATGCACTCAACATAAACGATGAAGGAAGGAAGAGAGAGCGTGGAGAGGCGGCTGAAGTGAGTGTTGTGGCATCGAGAGGTTTGAGTAGTTAAGGGGCAGCATGAAAACATTTTACTGCCGCACACATACACACACACACCACACCACACAGCACCAGAAAAATAAACAATTTCATAAGATATGCACAGCAAAAGCATCAGCAGCAGCAGCAGCAACAACACAAACAGCGCTTGAAAAATATCTGAATATATATACAAGTATGTAGGTACAAGTAAAATGTGGCAAGTTTGGGCCAAGGCAACCGCAGGGCTGGGCAGGCAGCAAATAATGCAAAACAAACAGAAAACGTAGCAAAAGTATGATAGTGAGGGGTCGTATTTTTTGTTCGTTGTTGTTGTTGCCGCTGCTGCTGGGGAAGCCGGAGTGAAAGTAACGCAGTGGCGACACCCGGCGACGAGACACTTTGCCGCCAACGCAAATAAACCCCAAAAAAAAAAACAGCAAGAGAAAGAAGAAAAATTGGGCGAATGGGGATGGAGATGGTGATGGGGGGAGGAACGTGTGCCGGAAACTGCCGGCGACGACGTTGGCCACTCAGCACAGCGTTTGACACTTGACGCAAGGACAACGTAAGGACAATGGCGACAACGACAACGACAACAACGAAGACGAACCCCCAGTGCGTCAGAGTGTGAGTCAACGAGAAAACACTCTCTGATGCAGGCTGTGAAAAGCGCACAACAACAACAATAACGAAAAAAATAATAATAAAAACGAAAAAGAAAAAACATAAATAAATATTTCAATTTTTGCGCAAAAATTTCATGGAGATAAAATATTGGCGGTGGCGTGAGAGAAAGGACAAGGGAGAAAATACAAAAAAAAAAATTAAATCCACACGCAGAGCCAAACACACATACGCACGCACACTCACACACCCGCACACACACTCAGTTATAGGGCGTAACAAAGTGCTGATAAAGCGAGAAAATGGCACGCGAATAACAGCTGCGGGTTGAAACAGTCGTAAATAGTCTGGAAAACGTATGTGAAAAGCCCATATCCAGCTCGAGAGAGCGAGAGAGTGAGAAAATGTCGCACATAAATTTCAGTATTTTCGGTTTTGTCAATGGAAACCAGTCTGCGGTTAGCTTGCCCAAATAACCCGCAACACATGAACGAGATAAATGCTGAAGAGTGTCAGAGCGGGGAAGCAGGGCACGAGTTTGGTTTGTAGGCAGATGAAAGGGTATCCGAGTTGACAAACCAGCATACGAATACACAGTGTGTGTGTGTATAGCAATTAGATGGCATCTAATTTCCAGCCCAAAAATAAAGAAAACATGCAACAAAATTGCTCTGTTCGGTTCACGTAATTCGAGTGCAAATTTTCATTGCATACCCAACAGGCGCAACCAACTGACAGGAAATACAATCGGGTTGTATTTTGTTGGCATAATGAAGTGTATGTGTGTTTAAAGTACATCAGCGTTAAAGAGAGTTATTAGTATTTATAAAAACGAAATGCAGTCATTAAATTTAACAAAATTATACTCACATTATCCTTCTGCTTTTATATGACATCTGAAAGAGTATGGGAAAAGGTATTTTTATACAAATTTAAGCCTGCATGATATGTAAAATGTGTATCAGACAAAAAGAAGGCATATTCGACCCTAAATTTTAGTATTTTAAAGTATATTTTCGGTATATTTGTAGAATATGATTTTTAAATGAAAATGAGTCAAACATCCTCGACTATAGCTTTCTTACTTATCAATAAATATTAAAAAAATTACATCTAATTTGTATAGAGTTTAAAGTTCCAAATTCAAACAGCTTTCCTCATTTAATTTTCCATTTATAGGCATTTTTTGTTAAGCTTTAAGAAGTTATTATTTAATTATGTTCTTATTATGAAACTTTATAATCGATACTATTGAATATTCTTCAAATTATATGATTCTAATGCAAATTTCTTGAAATTGTATAAAATACTCAAAGTTGATAGCAAGCACACAAAATTTGCATCTCGAACTACTGAAATTATTGAAATGATTGCTGTAGCACTGCATGTATCAAATGTTAAATGCGGCAGCATACAGATATTCTTAAATGGAAAACAAGTCAAATTTGTACTTCAACTAACTGACTCCGCCCAAGGACTTTGCCATTTTTATATACACACACAAAATTGTGGTTAGAGCGAGTCCCAGGAGAGATGGATCTGTGCATTAATTGAAGTGCAAACAATGTATGCATAGAAAAATAACATGGCTTATAACAGATTCTACAGTTCCCAGCGCTCAATATGCTAATTTAGCCAGCCAATATGGTGAAGACAAACGAATTCTGATGCCGTTTTCGGCATGCAAATTAAACGAGTAAAAGAGAGTAGAGAGATTTGCAAATGAAAGATGCCAGAGGGCAAAACAATGCGAGCCACTGGCAACCAGTTAGATAGATAGAAAAAAAAACCTAAAACTAGTTTCTCTCGAAAATATCCTTAAGCAAATGTGGCCAAATTCATTCATGGCAAGTATTGAAATGCAGCTGAGAAATGAAGAGATGATATCGGTTATTGGTTATCAAGTATCTGCATTTATGATTAAGCAACAACAGCAGTGCAAATGCGGCATGTGGCAGGCAAACTATCAACATGCATGCCACGAGGCAAAAATGCGGCAACAGCAACAAAAGAGGGGGGCACAACCGCAACATGGTAAACATGAAACCGAAACTGTAACTAAAACTGCGAGACAGCTTCGCATACATAACTCAGTCTATGCATGTTTCCAATGTACAAGTGTGTGTGTGTGTGTGAGTGTGTGAGTGGGTGTGTAAACACAGTGAGGCAACAAAATTGAAAGCATTGCGAGAGTGCAGCAATACACGAGAGTTGGTAGCACTGCGAAAAATTTGCATGCATATTTACAAACTTTGGGGCAAAGTCAGCAAGCAAGCGGGTCGAGACACAACTCACTAAACTAATGCATGCAATGCAGATCCCCCTCACCCTTCTTTCCCCATTCCCCTCTTCACCCTGCTCTCTGCTGCACCATTGCCACTCCACAGTCGTGTCACATTTGCCACATTTGATGTTCGCTTTTGCAACTATTTGCAAATGCAAATTGCAAACATGCAACAGGGACATGTTGCGTAAATGTCAATGCTACAAAAACACTCCTCCACTGTCTCCCCTTCTCTCTTCTTCTCTCTCCCTCTCTCTCTCTCTCTCCCACTCGTTTTGTGGCCACTCAAAGCGCGTTTTGCTGTCTGCTGTTTTCGCTGCAGCATTAAGCAGCCTGCCTGCGGCAACAGCAATTGCAAAACTGTAGAATACCAAATATAAAACGAGTACGAAACGTTCACCCAGCTGATTGACGTGGGAGTTTTTCCAACAACAACAGACTCACTTGTCTTGCCAAAATGTGGGCGTGACAGCGACTTGTCAATGCATAAAAGACGTTGCTAAAGATTGCCAGTGCAATAGAGAGAGGCTGGCTGGCAGCAAACTCAAGCTTATAGACAGAGCATAACAAGGCAAAAATGCTGATGACAGTCTGCCCGAAGGCTACGCGCAAATGGCGTTGCTTTAACAACGTCTTCGCATCTGCTTCATTCCATTTCTATATGTATATTGATCAGGGCTTAAGCTTGACTTGTTTTAGCTCAGAATAAAAATATTAAATTCTTATGCAATACTATTGAAACAATTTTGAAAAATCATTCATTTTCAGTATATAAAATTATTTTACAATACTACTGAATCATTTTTAAAAATCATTCTACATCAATTTGCCCTCTGTAAACAATTCACTTTCATAAAAATTTCAGGGAAATATTTTAAAAATTTTTGTTGTACTTTCATGTGTGAAATGCAAATAAAATAAAATACAAATTTTATGTAAATGGAAAAGAATATAGAAATAGATACATTTTCGACATGAAGTTTTCATCTAGATACATTTGTAAACCAAATATGGATATCATGAAAATCAAAGCACTTTCAAGTGTGAAATTTGAACAAAATATTAAATAATAACATAATATTGAAAAAACTACAAACAAAAAACAAAGTTGCATTTATTGAAATGAATAAATTTTTCGCATCAATACAAAATCTATATTCCATCGCGTTTAACAAAAATCAAAGCATAGATTTTTGAACAATGCGAAGCGAGAGCAAAAAGCATCAATAATAGACACAGAACGAATTAGAAAACTTTTAAAGTAGTTGTAAAATGCATTGACATGCTGTTTTTGGGTTCAGCAAATGTTGCATAAAACTTGTCTCGAGCTGATCTCAGATACACAATTAGTGCAAATATCGCAGAAAAGTTGCTGCAGGAAAACACATTTAGCAATTATAAACTGTTGGTTTAACGTTTTGCCCAATCACTAGAAAATATTAAGAGACTTTGGCACTCAATATACGAAAATTACTCGACAACTTTCGTTCCCTTCGAAATCTTTCCAAATGAAAACATAAAAGAAACAGATACGAAAGCAATGTTTGGAGGCATGACGGCGTACTCTTAAAGTGAAAGAGAGATAAGGTGCAGAAAATCACAACCCAATTTGGTAAATATCAGAGAGAAAAAAAGAAACACACACAAGACACGAGGGTGAGAGGATGAGTAAGTGCAAATCAGAGAAGTGGAGTACGTTAAATTTTGCTGACTTAACAACATCGAAATGATGAAAATGAATGAGTGCATAAGCGAATGAATGAGCACACACACACACTGTGGCACACACATGAATAAATGTATGAGGCCCAAAAAAAAAAGAAGGAAAGCGAGATGAAGCTGATGTTTGCATGTAGAACGCGATGCTGAAAGCAGCCAACTCACGTTTGTGTAATCAGTGTGAAACCCAGCGTAAGCAAAGCCAAATCCAAAAGAAGACCTCAGCCAACCCCTCGACGCCCGCTCAGTTCCAATATACATAATGACATGAAGCACTCGAACACGACAGCAAACGAGAACTGAAAAGCTAAAGCTAAAGTTGAAGACTGAGGCGGAGGCTGTGACTGAGTCTTGTGGCTGTATTCTGTTCTTCCTTTGCTTCTTTTCCGTTGCCTCTGATGAAAATGCCATGTGACAACGTTGCAAGCAATACTCGCGTGTGTGTGTGGAGGTGTGTGTGTGTGTGGAGGTGTGTGTGCCACGCCCTCACGCAAATACCTTTATCGTATGTCAACGTGTCAAAGCCAGAGTCAATTTGACTTGCGGTTGTCGTTGACATTTTTCATGCTTTCTACGAAAGTCTCGCAACTCCTCCTCCAATATTTCACACACTCACGTGACTTCTTTGAGCGCAACTTTAAGTATTAAACCAACTACTACTGTTACTTCAATCTGCACACCCAACATATATTGACTTTGATTTATGACTCAACCACACGGAGCATAGTCAACGAATCGAATGATCCACTGCTAGCGGCATTAAAACTACTTAACGACCAATTAAATCCAATCCATTTGCAAAACAAAAGCAAATGACCCAAGCCAAATGCCAGAATACCAACAATTGCATTTATCAAATGCTGTCAATTAGTGCAAAAGAGAGAGAGGGAGAGCGAGCGAGCGAATCAATTGCATTACGAGCTGTGTGTGCTGCCCTTTTGCCTTAACAAAAGGGCAAAGTCAGTAAAGTCACTAAAAATTTATGACAGCAACTAACCTCAAAATGCAAACCATTTCATTTACGACAATGCGCGCTCCAAAAGTTTCCCCAGATTTTTCGTGCCCCTCCCTGCGTTCCTTTTGTGTTTTTAGAGTGGAGTCTATGCCGGATACCCTAAAAGAGCCTAACAAGCTGAAACCTCAATCGGCAATTGACTGTGGCAATTTGGCAGTTGGTTGATAGAGAAAAAGAAGAAAATTTCATGAGGTTTACGCTAACTGCAAATGAAGCTGAAGTAAAAAGTTCAACAATGAATATTAGGCTTGATTATTCTATAGATTTCAAAAAATAACATATATTTCTTAATGGGTTTAAACTAACTAACATTTTGTTTGAAAATCTTTCCTTTGATTATATAAAATATTTGATTAATAAATATTTCTTTACTAAGCCAAAGAAAATGAATATCGCCAAAAAAAATTCTTAACTTAAAAATAAAATATGGATACAATGTGCTTTCATAATACTCTATTGTATTCTCTATGTTTATAATGCTACCACAATATAAATATTTAAAATATTTGCAATAATAATTATCTCAATTTAGATAAACAATTTACAAAAAAATTGAACAAAATTATGAAAAATAAAGCATTTTATTTTTGATAGATTGTATATTATATATTTTAAATATTCTTCTAGATTTTTGGTTAAAGTTTTATTACGATACCCAAACCAGAAGTAATTATGTCTGCTGCCATGCATTCATATTTTAACATTAAAAATTAATGCCTTTATAAATAATATAATATAATATAATAAATATAAAGGAAAGGAAAAGCAAGAAAACTATTCTTTTTATACACCCTTCTTTTTGCAGGGTATTTGACCATCGCTTTACTGCTTTATTCTTTCGCTTTTTTTAAGTTTTTAATGTTTCTGCATGTTGCCAGGCTGGCGCCAATGATGTTGAGAGTTGATTACACTTTAATGGCCAAGGCGTTGCACAAAGTTTCTTCCTGTGCGCACACATACATACATACAAAGAAGGCTTACAACTCACACACATGCACAGAGACATTTCTAATTATTTAATGGCCGCAGCGCATGCAGTTTTGTTATGTAAATGTGGCGCAGAGTCGCATTCGCGTTGCTGGCTTCTGCCGAAATATTTACGGCTTTTGTGGCAGCTGCATGCACTGAATTCTTCTTTTTTTCGGAACGCAACTGCAAAGCGAAACTTTCCAATCATTATTGCACACACACACAGAACGAGAAAGAGTGTGGCACACTTGGCTAGGCACGTAATGGCCGCTGCGTCCTTTGTGCACTGATACGTGCGAGAAGCAAGGCAAACAAAAGGCGCAGCAGAGGCGAAACAAAAGGCGTTAAAAATGCAAAACAAAAAAAAAACAGAATTGCAAGGAAAATAAAATAAACCTGTAAAGTACTTAAAGTGCATTTAAAAAACCAAAAAAAAAAAATCGAGTTGTAGGCGTTGGCCATTAAATTACAAGCCAAGTCAAGAGAACGAGAGTGCAGCGTTTGCATTTTATTGTTTTTATGCGGTCGCAAATGAGGGCGTGGTCCGAACTTTATCAGATTGCGCATAAAACACTTGAAAGGAATTTCTCCGATAAAAAATGGGAAAACAAAAAATGCTCAGTTCATTGATTTTTCAAGCAATTAAAGTGACCGGGCGAATGTCGAAAAGTCGTGGCGAACGAACGCTAATTGAAATTCCAGATTAACCGAAAAACCAGTTGAGGCAAAAATTCAATTCCATTGAGTAAAAGAAGAAAGCAGAGCGTTATATGTGTGCGTGTATGTGTGGGTGTCTAGGAAATGGTTATCGATGCATCCGGCAGCTGTAGCTGCTTCCGCTTGACTGCTGCTGCTGATGCTTCTACACATTTCCAAATAAGCGAGGGAATCGACCGACTCGTTGGTCATTCAATGAACGGACAGATTAGCCGCTCTCCCAGCCGCATAACGAGAGTAGCAGCAAAGAAGATGAAAAAAAAAAACGAAATGCGAATAGGAAGACAGCTAGAAAAACCAGGCAACAAAATGGCCAAGAGCAAAGTCTGTAATGATGCGGAAGCTAACAAAAGGCCGTTGCGATACAAAAGACCAGAGACTGCGACTGGCGACAGTAGCCAGGGCCAAGAGCAAACTCAGACCTAGAGAGAAGAGTGTGCGGGTGGCAAAGGCAAAGGGAATGGGAATGGCAACGGCAAAAGCATTCTAAAATTGCGGTCAATTGAAATGGCAATCAAGTTAGTGGCACGTTCTCGTCATGGCCAATATGAGCACAATAAAAGCCCTCTTCACACACAGTGTGAAGCGGTCAATGGGGCAACAATAACAAGAAGAACAACAACAATTTGCTGACATTCATACCAAATCCTCCGATCCGCAACCAAAGCCAAAGCCAAAGCCATAGTCATAGCCATAGCCATAGAGAAGGCACACCACAGCACGCAGCTCTACACCGCATAGAAGACATCGCCACAAAGCGCAATGAACCACAATAATTACAATGGTCAAAAAAGCATTCGCTTTTTGCCAAGGACTCAACTCAACTCAAGCCAACTTAGCGAAATGAAACAGAACCAAATCACGCAGAGCGTCACCATAAAATTTGATAATAAAAGAACAATATCTGAGAATTGATTTTTCGAAATAAAAACAGCTCCAGCTGTTTGATTGACAAACAAAGCACAGGCGATTTTACTTTTTAGAATATTTCTTGAAATAATAAGCAACAAATATATATTAAATATTTTTGCTTGTTGTGATGACAATTGTGAACAACGGACAAATTAGCCAGTGTTCATAAGCCCTTTGTTATCGGTATCGATACTGCATGCACAGTATTGGTATCGCGATACTTAATAAAATACTTAAATATCGATAATCAACCACGAGTAGTATGAAGCACGCACTCGAGCAAGAAACACGTTACCGGACAATATTATAATTTAAAATGTTAAAACATATCCCCTCAATTATTTAAATAATCCTACAAATACACTTGAAGGTTTATTATTTATTTATTATTTACAAATGAGTATCGTTAAATGGTTCTATTACAATAGATTGATTTGAATAAAAATATTTAAAAACAAGTATGAAAGCTACAGCCGAGTGGGCTAATATAAATTAATAGATTAGACCACATTCTAAAAAATATACCGACTTAAAATACCGTAAATTCAAAAATATTCCTAAGGTTGTATTTGGTATATCGATATAGTACTACAAGCTAAATATACCATTAAGTAAAGTAAAAAATATACCCGATTGCAGAAAAAATAAATAAAATGATTTCTTAAGTAACTTTATACAGACGGACGGATAGACGGACAGATAGACATACATACATATGTAGCAATATGATATCGGTCGTATACATCAATAACAAATACAATCAAATAAACAAATTGCTACTAAAGCGCACTCACGTCATTAAAATTATAAAATTACGCATTAAAATATAATATTAAATAAAACAGATATAAATATAATATAAATAAAGACAACTTCTTGGCAACTAATTAGATCCTGGCTTATGATTGCCGAATGAAAAATCTCTCAATACCTTGGCAGACATTCAAGTTTTAAAAAATATGTATACATCTAAAGCAAATTAAATAAAATGCCCAGCAGAGCATTAAGAGTATTATAAATGAATAACCTCGAGCAAGCGATGTGTGGTGATGTGGGTGAGCGGGGAGCAGAAGCGGGATGAGGTCGACCACATTCGACCTGAATTTGGCCAGACATCCTGGCGTGCCGGAAATGTGCCGGGCAAGGCAGGCAGGCAGGAGGCAGGCAAAAATAACTGAAGGACGAAGAACGATACGAAATGGAACTAAAGTCATTTGGACGAAAACGTAACGAGAATTCAGCACAGACTTGCAGCCGCAGACGGAACTTGAGCTGGAGACGAGTCTGGTGTGGCAAGTGTGGCAATGTGGAAAGTGGCAAATCCAAGGAAAAGCACTTTTCAATTTAGTTGCTATCGCCGGGCTCTTATCGCTCCGCAGAGTGACTGGCAATTTGCGTCGACAAACTGCGGCAGCTGGTTGGTAGCAAACTTACTGCAAACTTGCTGCAAATCAACAACAACAGCAAAAGCAAAAGCAACTACAACTTCAACTACAACCACAGGCCTAGACACAGTTCAAAGCTTAAAAGCAGCAATCGTGTGGTTGTTGCTGTTGCACTTGCTGATTTGTCTAGTTGTTGCATGCAATTGCGAGCAGATTTTACGTTTAGCTTTCATTTGATGGCCTTTTAAAGCCATTTTAGCACGCGCTTCGCCAATTTCAGGCCAAAAATTCCCCCAGAACCGCTGCGCCGGAAGTTTAGTGAGAGCCGAAAAGCACAGAAACAAAACCGTAAAAGAGGAAAAACTAGGGGCAAAATGCAGGAAAACTCAGACCACATAGCTTTGTTGCCCATGTCGTTGCTGCATCTTCGCCACTCTTTGCCTTTCTCTGCTGCGGTGGCTGTGGCAATGGCCGCCCTGCGTTGTGGCAAACATTTCCTTCCTGTGCCAGTTCCAAAATATATCCTTTCCCCCCTCACTTTGCCCATTTGTTGGCAGCTCTAAACGTTTTTCACACATTTCGCTTGCAGTTCTTTCACTTTTTTTTTGTTTCCAGCATTTTGTCGGTGTCTGTTCATGATTTATTTTGTCTTGTTGCCTCACCCTAGGGATCCGACTTCACGTCGCCCACATCTTGTTTATGTAAAAATGCGCAGCAAATAAAAAAAAGACGAAATTCGCATAAAAAATGCACTTGTCAGTCACACAGTCAGCGGTTGCACTTTGTTATGAACTGTCAACGGCTCAAACAAGTTGAACTGGGGAATTGTTTAGCGTGCTCAACTGGGAAACGCCCTGCACTGAAAGAAATCTATAGTTTACTATTTATATCCGCTACCCACTGGGTAAGAGGGTATAATATAAGTTTGTGCCACTAGAAAGTGTTTGTAACGGGCAGAAGGAGGCATCTCCGATCTTATTAAGAATATATATTCTCGATCAGCGTCAACAGCCGAGACTATATAATAAACAAGCCAGTGTGTCTATGAACCCTTAGATTTATAAGACTATACGAGATGGAAATATAAGCAAGCCGATGAAGTTTACTTTAAATTTTTGCCACGCCCAATCGGCTCTTTTGTTAGCTTCTATGGGAGACAATCTGAAATGTTTAGTACTCTATGGCATATTTTCATTGTATAGTAATATAGCCTTCGGAATGTTTTTGTATTTGTGGCACATTAATTTAGTATATTTGAAGAGCAATACCGCACTGTTTCCACCAATTCAAAATAGGTAGCGGGTATCTCACAGTCTCTATAGTTTTCATATTGGGTTTTTTTTTTTAAACTAGCTCAACAATGGACTGTTCCTAAAGAATATTTTTTAACTTTTACCTCTTTGCTTCATTCATATTCATCACGTCTTTGAGTTGTCATTTTTTTTGTTTGCAATTTATACACTACCTGAGTTCAAAATGCAAAGACAAAATATTGCTCTTCTAACGCTCTTCTAACGCTTGCTCCAACTCTCGCATCTCTGTTTTGTTTGCAAAGTGAATCTAATGGCTCTGACATTGAGCTATCCGCAAGCAGCTGTGTGGAGATTATCAATGGCCACTCACTTCAATTTCAATGAGTTTATTTGTATGTTTTTCTTTATTTGGCTCTCGAATTCTGTTTTCTTTGGCTTGTCGTTTTGGTCAAATTCAGTTAGGCAAAAAATTATCGACTCTTTGTTCGAGTGTTGAGTGTGTTATTCAAGGGGTAAAGTACTTCATCCATACACACACACACACTCCCACATGTGTGTTGCCTGAGTGTGCTCAAGTTGATAAAGATAAGTGCAAGATAAGCAAACGTTTTGTTGGGCAAACTTCTCTAGTGTTTGCTGCTCTCTTGGACAACACCAACTGCAAATTTACGGGCTTTGTCTGAAGTGCTGTTCGAGTATTATTCATACTAGAGAGATAGAGAGCTTGAAAGTAGAAATGGTTAAATGAGTATGCACATCCTTTTTAAACATTTTTTGAGAGTAAACCAATTTATTGCATCTGATTTTAATCACAATATTGCTTAAAGGCAGTTTAATCAAGAGAGTGACGTATTCCCGATTGGCCTCCATTCCAGGTATCGTTCCCAGTGCTATAGTTTGAATCACTTATATTATAGGATTCTACGAGATCAACCTCGTCCTTATTAAGAAATTCTCATGATTATAGAAAACATAAGCAATCGCAATTGATACTTACCTGTTGATTATAAGACGAGTTCTCATTTGGATCTGAAACAATGCAAAAGAAATGCTAATAACATGAAAATTATATTTATTAATTAGATTACCTCCGAAAACAACAAATGGGCTACTGTTCAAATTAGAGTCGCGACTATTATAATCGCAAAAAGCTCCAAAACCAGTTCCACTGTCCCGACTAAAACGTGGCGCCAGCAAATCTGACTGACGATGAAATTGATCAGCCTCAAGCGAAAACAATTGTTGACTTTGCTTGTGACGCATTCGCAACTCCAATTTGCGACGCTCCTCGTCAGCCTCACGACGCTTTAACTCTAGAAGTAAACAAATAGAAATGTAGATTAGATAAATCGCTAACAATATGAAACAAACCTTTTCGCAACAACTCCGTTTCGCGCATAGTTCGAGCGTAGTCCAACTCGTCCTCCAATTTTTGTTCTTCGTATTTGAGTTCGCGTTGAAGAGCAGCTGCCTTGTTTTTATAATACTCTATTATACATTTATATTTAGTGGCGTATTCATGCTCAAATGAACAGAGATCAGCGAAACGTGGACCAACGGAACGTTCCTCATTAAAGGCTTGTGATTTCGCAATCATCTTTTCCGACATTCCATCGTCGTCATCATTGATGTCCAAGGGCTCGACAATGCACGGACGCAATTTGGCAGTTAGAAGAAAGCATCGCTCTTGGCATAGGCTCAAACAGTTCATTGCCGATGATCGCATTACAAACTCAACAATGCCCTCGCCCTTATGATTGCCACGATTGTCAACCACAACGACAGCACGCTCAATTGGCCCAAAGATCTCGAAAGCCTTATGCAATAACTCGTTCGACACACAGTCCGACAAATTGGTAACACGCACCAACGGATGACTTGGGGCAAAACGAACGCGCAATGTGCGTCCATTAACAATCGAACCATCCACGGCACGCTTGGCCTTAACCGCATTCTGATGGAAATCCATCTTGAGAAAGGCTAAGTTCTTCTGCACATTGACGAAGAGATCGTTAATCTCTCCGTATGGTTCAAACATTTCCTTAAGTTTCTCCTTTCCCATATCTTTCGGCATATTGCCAATGTAAAGACGATTGCGGTTAGAGAAACGAAATTCTTCAATGTCCATAGAGTCCAGCTCAAGAATTGGGCCCTCAATGGCTTGGAGTTTTTTTCTCTATAAAGAACAAATCCTTGTTGTTGTTGTTGTTGTTGTTGTGGTTGTTGGTGTATCCACGATTCCTACTAACACCACTGGAGACGCGATTGCGAAAGGCTTTCGGTCCTTCCAATTGAGCAACTTGATTACTTGGCTCGTGCACAACAAGCGGCCACGATTTCTAAGACAAATATGTGTATTATTAATTAAAATTAATAAATATTCGTTTTACGTACATCTCCCCTGCTCAAAACGACCTTTCTTTAAGGTCTCGGATATCTCATCCTGCTCCTCCAAGTGGCGCTTACCAAGTATTTTGACTTCCTCGCTTGGCTTTGAAATATTTTCGCTGTTCATTATTGCTAATTTTTATTTAGCCTGCAATGAAAATTACCAAGCAAGTTTGATAAAAAAAAAAGAACAATGAAAAAAAAGACAATTAAATAAAAAAGGATTTAATAATCTGCTGATGCTACAACTTGAAAGTCTCAATTCAACTGAACTCTTACTGGAACAGTTGCCAAGCTACTAGCTTTATTCATTACTTCCTCAAATCGATGTGTGCTGCGATTAAATACAGAATCTTTAAGTCGATTAGCAATTTATTGCCAAATGGAATGAAACAGAAAATGAAGAACCCATAGAATTCGATTAAGAAACACATATCGCATTTTTTTTTGTGTCATTCCATTTTGTTTCGATTGCAGTTATCGTAAGATTCACGAAGCAATCCCTGACGACTCTGTCACACGTGTTTTACTTTTCTCTAAATCGAATAATTAATTGTATCACAATTCAACTTTGTTAGATAAACATGGCTGTCATTAAGCTACTGACTTCTGATAATGTTATTATTGAGACTGAAATGGATTTAGTCATGTGCTCAGGCACTATAAAGGTTAGCATTGTTTTGACTATGTTCTGAACGTAATACTCATCGAATTTAATTTGTTAAAGGGTATGTTGGAGAGCTGCAGCGGAGACGATGAGATTGTTCCGTTGCCAAAAGTGAGATCGGCGATTTTAATAAGAATTCTTCAATGGGCCAAATTTCATCGGTACGAGTTTGCTGATACAACCGCTGAGGAGGAAGCTGAATACGTTTGCGGTGTGATTTCTCCATGGGATAGCGATTTCCTTAACGTTGATATGAGCACCCTTGTCGAACTGATTGATGTTGCCAACTTTCTGAACATTCAGCGTCTTTTGCAGCTGGCCTGCAAGACTGTGGCTAATATGCTTGCGGGCAAGACCGCAGATGAAATGCGCAAGATTTTGTGCATCAAAAATGATTTAACTTTCTCGGAAGAAGCGGTGATGCGCAAGGAGAGCAAATGAAAATATCTTACAGTTTTTAATATGATGTTGCTTTAATTAATATTTCTGAAATTAAACAGATGACACCTGAAAGGTCTCTTTATATATAACTAAATGGATTAAATATAATAAAAAGTTCGCTAAAAGAAAACTTTTGTTTATGCTATCAAACATTCGCGTTTCAAAATGGAAACGAAAAACCTTTCATCTAATTATAAAAATCTAAATTTTAATATAGTTGTGAAACCTTAAAGCAATTAAGCCAATTACGTCCGAACTAATAAAGTTTTACGCTTTTTTTGTTATTTGCAGAACGTACAACATGACGTATGTATGTGTGATGTGAAACAAGAAACAATATTTGCCATAGGAACATCGCCGCAGGTGAACTTTTGTAACGCACTTAATATGGTAAAATCTGCACAAATTTATGAACTCTGCTAATTAGCAGCATTTACACAAGTTTCCAAAGGCGAGGAAGAGTAAACAAGCGTTCTGCTGGTCAGTTGAAAGGAAGAACTCAAGGGTGGGGAGAGCGAAAAAAAAAGTTGAAACAACATTTACAACATGGAAATTTTGTTATGGAAAACTCGAACATAAACAAGCAGCAGGTGAGGAAGTAACGCGATGGGATTACACGTGGCCACATGTTAAACTTGTTAATGGCTTCATTTATGTAAGTTCATTAGCAAAGACCGAACAAGATGGTCAACTGCCAAGGGATGGGAAGGAGAAGCAACAACAACAACCGCTGCGTTGAAATGTCAATAGATAGAAGCGAATTGTTGTTGCAAGTTGGCAATGGCAGTTGGCAGTTGCCAGTTGGCAAGTCTCGAGGCGTTGGCCATCAATCAAATCAACAAATGGCCAACTGACTGCACAAAGTTGTCACTCGGTCGAGAAGCCAGCCACACACAGCACCACGGCCAAGGAAATGAAATGAAAATTAAAATGCACACACAAACACATAGAGGAGAGTGAAGGCAGTTGAAACAGACAGACAGTCAGACAGACAGACAGACAGGCTGAGGTACAAGTTGGCCAAGTGGAAGACCACAAGGGCGACAGGGGAGTTGGACAATGCCCGTTGGCGCGTTGTCACGTGAGGCACAGGCAGAACTGAGAGAACTGGGAACAGCACGAATCAGGCAACCAATCAAGCGGCGTGTGACATGCAACTGAAGCGTGCGTGCCCCAGCAAAACTCGCAACGCTCCATGCATTATAAACTCAGTGAGCAGCCCAGTCGACAGTCGACAGTAGACTCAGCCGGTGTCTGGGGGCTGTCTGTCTGTCAGCACAACTTTTAGCTTAGTTTGTAGTCAACTTTGCACAGCACAGCACAGTTGGGTTAGTTTCACTGACTGCGCCACATCTCAAAGCTGTCCACCTGCTCAACAGCTCTCTCTCTCTCTCTCTCTCCGTTTCTTCCCCCTTGCTATGGTACTCTCTGCTGGCTGGCGACACGTCAATGCTTTCATCATTTAATTAACTGTTTCGTGTAGCGTGAGCGAGAACAGTTCACACACACTCCACTCGTTGTCGCCCTGCAGTCCCAACCTGGAGGCTACGTGCCTCGTGTCGTCCGCTGTGCAAAATATGACGAAAATCACATTTCAATATGCGCAACAGCAGCCCGCAGCAGCAACAGGAGACGCGTCTAGTCCTCGGGTGTCCTCGATGTCCTCGTTGGCACAATTTGCATGCCGTTTGATTGATCGTCTCGCTTCAGTTTGTGCCACTTGCAACGGGAAATTTAACTGTCAGTCCATCAGTACAACTCATGCACTCACTCTGCCTCATAGGTAATTGGCATATTACTAGACTAATGCGTAGATTGCTGGCCAGTTGAGTGTGCCTGCCTGTGTGTGTTGATATGATATGTTCAGAAATTGTATTATTATTAACTGCTTTCGAGACAGCGTTGCGTTGCAAATTGATGTGCACAATTGAATGCTTAACATTTATCGGTGTCAATAATTTTAGGTAAAGTGAGAACAAGTTTTGTCAGAGCTTAATTCTACAACTAATATATTAACTCGAGCTAAAAAATTGCTTAATCTGTTCGCACTTGAAATGTGAATAAACTAAACAAATTCACAAAGCTTCATTCTAATCCCCACTGACAAATGCTTATTTACAAATCCGCTTAATCCCGCTTAAGCTTGTTAAAGTTATGCATCTACTTTGAGTACGTTATCGCTTAAGACAACTTCTTTGCATGGCAAATGCTTTAGAATTTATTCGCAGCCCAAAAACAACTCAACTCAAGTTTTGCCCAACTCAACAGAAACTTAAGTCATATCAGCAATAGTTTTTCTCTTTACTGTTTATGCTTTCAACTTAAGCTCTAACAAATCGCATCAAATGCCTCATGTGGCTTTGCAGCAACAACAATAATTCACATGCTATCAAATTAATAGATAAAAACTTGTATAGTGTGAAAGAAGGGATGTGCCACATAATTTATGGCTGGAAATCAGAATGGCAAACAGAATTGTTTACGATTTGTACAAAGCGTGGGGAATGAAAGGGAGTGAAAATGTATTTGGAGCTGTGTGTAGATTGAAAAGAAATTCAACGCGATATTTGCGGTGATTTATGTATTATTTTCGACGTTATTTGAGTTTATATTTAAAACATTAGCAAAACAACAAGCAAGTGAGGAAAACACTGAGCAGCGCAGCGCCACAAAGAGATAAAAACTAAAACTGCACAAAAGAGTTAGACAGAGAAAGGAGGAGGAGAGAGCAAGTTGAATGTAGGTAACAAGCAGCCAACAAACAGACAACCAGACAGAAAGACAGACAGTCAGACAAACAGATAGATAGAGTAAGAGTCAGAAGGGTGGAGCGTGGAGGGGAGACGGTGGGGTAGGCAGAGAGATAGCCAGGCAAAGCGGAGACAGAGACAGCCAGATAGATAAAGTGCAAAGGGCAGACAGACAAATAAAGCGGAAATGTTAACGGCAACGAATGGCGGCAATGGCGACTGCAGCTGAGGGCAGCCATTTTGTACACACATACATTTGCACAAAAGGCAAGTATACGTATGTTTGTTACAGTTTAGGTAGATTTGGTGTGTGTGTGTATTTTTGGGGTTATTTTGTACATGATTTCCGTTTAAGCACATATGTGCTCTCTCAACCTCTCTATCATTCTCCCCCGTCTCTTGTACCACAGTGCGTATAATTTATGTTGCAATTTATATTTTTGGACAACAATTCGAGTCGGTTTCCAATTTAAATTGACTGCCACTCGAGCTGCCTGCAAGTCAAGTGTTTCTTTTTGTGCACTGAGTGAGATTCAGAACACGGCACACAAACATTTGTTGACATTAATGCCTTGGAGAGAGCCAGAATAATACGATGGGCACAGCAGCGCGTTGAAAAGCGCAGCAGAACAACGAGCAAACTGCTGACTTGCAACCATATACAGTTATTTTCGACACACTTACACACGCTAACGTAGGGCAAGTACTTGAATTGTCTACACAGAGCAACTGCAGCAGCAGTAGCAGCAGCAAAGGCAAAGGCAAAGAAGTGTCACTCACAATGGCACTGAAGTGGAGCACTCGAGGCACACACAGAAAGTCACTGTTACTCTCTGCTTACTTATATAGAGTCCAGCACATAAGTATCAAGTGTATATGTATATGCCGTTGTTTGCTTAACAATTGGCAACAGGCTGCGAGACAGTTGCCTAGGGTCGAGTTGACTTTAAGTGTTTTATTAAATTATTTAAGAGATTCGAGTCTCTCAAGCAATTCTGCAGTTCGTTACAGCTAAAGACATGCTTATCCATTAAGTTTTCGCCATAACAGCAAGTCATTATCAATAGTTAACATAATTATTTATTCAACACAGTTTAACTTTAACAAAATGATACGTAAAAGCGCAGTGAAACTGAACACTTGATGGCGAAAACTTTTTCTAGAGTACACTCTGAAGGGTAAATGTGTGAAAAAAGTCTAAACTGTTATTTCAAATATCACTTTCGAAAGAATAAAGTGTAAATGTAAAATGTATGCCTCTTAAGTTAAAAGTCTGCTTTCGTTACTTCAACTAGTTTTGCATTCAAGTCTAGCAAATTCAACTATAAATTTCTGTCATGCCTTTCGCATTCAGCTGCTGCCTGTAGTTTATATGGAATGCTCGATCCTATATCATTCAAGTGGCAGTTTCATTTGCGAAAGCAACTCAAAAGTCAAGCTTAAAATGTGCGCAATTTGTCAGAGAAGATAGGAAGCTAATTCTTTTTTGTTTTTCGGGCGTTTTTGTATTTAGTTCTAGCTTTCCGGAGCTACTGTTTACTGCTCTGGGCACAAAAATAACAATTAATTCAGGATAAACACATTTTATAATTAAAAAATTCCTTTTGTAGCATGATGAGCTGAGCCAGCAGAAAAACAAAAGCAAGCTAAAATGAAATTAAGTGAAAACAACTAAACAAAAAAAACGAAGCAGAGAATTCCACAACGACAAGGGAACAGCTTACAAAACTGACAGCCAAATGGAAGACGATGCAAAAAAAAGTTGGAAAAAGAGAAACCCAAAAAACACAGCGAGAGAGAATGTGAAAAAGTTTTTGGACAAGCGCTTGTGAAATACGTAATTTGGTGAAATGTTCAAAAGGTTTAGAAAGCAAGACAACGACGGACGACGCAACAAACAGCACACGCTAGCGATGACGACGTCGCGACGTCGACAGCTAATGCAACACATGGCGTATACGTAATGCGCTTTCAATGGCTGCTCCAGTCAGACAACGTGTCGCAGGCGCTTTCAATTTCACTCAAAGGCCAAAAAATTTAATCATCTTTCGTCCTCTAAGCTGATTAGGGTCGCATGCATGAACACAAGGAGAAAGTTACCCACTCTTATTCTCCTTCACCCGCTGTCCCCCAACTTTTTCCCTTTCCTTCCACACACCGCCAAAATTGCTCCCACTAATTTCGTCTTTTTTGTAACCGAGGCGAACGCCTGTTGTTGGCATTTTCTTCCTTTTTCGCGTTCTCTCGTTTCTATTTTCTTGTGCATTTCCGTAAAGCGAGTAATTTATTGTATGTAGCGTAATTAACCCGCTTCATGGCCGCGTTTTTGGCTTTCACACTTGGCTGTTGCTCTGTTGCTGCCGTTGCCGCCTAATGACGTTATATACATTACATTTTGCATGCTTCGTGGTCGCCGTTTGGACCTAATTTGTATACCCTGTGAAGTATAAATGAAGCTGAGAGAGTCAAACGGATACAATAAATATGCAAACACTGATGAAAAGAAAATCACATTTTAGAAAATTAAATTGTATACCTTTCATATTGGAACTCTTCGTTAATTAATATTACAACATATTGCTTTTTATTTTATTTTATTATTTGGCCAATACTTATTATACATATTTCAGTAATAATCCTAATAGATTTACCCTTTTTTGTACTACGTCTTTAACAGAGTATTTTCAGTCGCTCAGCTTAATTTTCTTATTTCGCATTTTTCTTATCTGTGCCAACCCTTTGGGTATGAAGGCAGCCAAAAAAAAATACAGAAAATTTCATTTCACTTTGGTGATTTAAGTCTTATCTGCGTGTAAAGTCGCCCTCAGTAATTAGTTTCATTTCGGTCAAGCTGTATATCTGTAAAAACCCAAAGCCCAGAACCTCCAACCCCTTCGACTGTTGGCGACCTGTGTTAAGTTGATATATTTTTTTTTCGCTTACATTTCACAAATTGTGCGCAGCTTGGCAAACTTGACCAAGACGCGTACAGAAATGGGAGGCTTGGGGAGATTTGCTAACGCAGTCGTATAACTGGCAGCTGGCATTTGGTAAATGTCAGCTTAGAACTCTCCAACCCTTAGTTCGCCTGCTGCACACGTTCAAGCCAAGTGAACTGACAGGCAAATTAAACTTGAGTAAATGGCAGGCAACAGACAATTTATCAGATATACATATATACAGCTTTATACCTTTCACACGTACATGATAAAGCTATAAAATTGCACGTCCACAACACAGCACAAAATAAAAAAACAAATGTCGTCTTCAACGTTTAATCTAGAATTTCAGTTTTGTCCTCAAGCATATCCAATTTATACATTGAATTTTGCATTGGGATTTATAGCTTTTGTTTTTTAAATAATAGAAGCTGAAAATAAAATGTAAAGTCCTTTATAGAAAGTCAGTTCGATTTATGTCACACATCTTTAATATGTTTAACACATCGTAGCAGCAGTACTCTTTTAATAACTTTTATTAAAACATTTGACAAAAAAAGAAAAATCATTCGAAATCCTTCATAAAGTTTTCGTATTTTGTGTATTCTTTCGACTCGAATTTCTATAAAGATCTTTATTCACTCTTCTTACGTACAGCCACTGAAGCACTGCACATTGCAAATGGCCAGCAATTCACCCAACCGAAAGCCGATCATGAGCCACAAATCGATAAAGTTGGAGATGCCATCTTTGGCACGATCCTATTATCATCCTCATCATCATCAACACCAGCAGCAGTCAGTGGTCATAAGTGCCAGTGGCAATAAGGACGTTAGCAAGGATAAGGATAAGAAATTCAAACCAACGCTAGTGAAGCTAAATACACCAAAATCCACAAAACGTATTGACATTGCAGAACCGATGGTTTCCAATACACCGAACGTTGAGCAACGCCGTGGAATTGTAGTGAATCAACGCGGAACTCTGGAGTCACATGCCCAAGAATCGCGGCAATCGCCACGGAGGGCGAAATTTGATGTCTTTGCCGCAAAGGATTTGCGTTCGGCTGTTGTTGAGAATATTAGCGCCAACAAGCAAGCGAAAGAGCAAAAGTCACCAGACAAACCGGAGGCAGCACAGCGATCAACACGCACCAAGAACCAAAGTCACAATACCAAAGTATTCTTCGATAAATATCTAAAGTTTGCTTACGATCTGAGCACTCCTAGTGGAGTCCGACAACTGGAGGAACATTTCTTTCCCAACGAATCTGGCAAGCCCGCAATCGACTCCGCAGAGAAACAACATCGTAGCACTGAGGGGAAAGTTACTTCTTCGGAACAGAAAGAGATCCAACAATAAACGCATTCCGAATTGATGATTTAGGCAACTTTTTAGTCAAAATTTTATGGTTTTTATGCGATGTCCAAAATTATAACAATGCACAGAACAAGCAAAATGTGTAAATAACTAGACACAACTCTAATTATTTCTTGAATGTAGCATCGATTTTCAGCTATCAATAGGTTTGGCTTGACCAAAAACCAGATTCTAATTACCAGGTTGGGAAAACTATAGTATTACAGCTTTAGAATTGTGGCCTAGGCCTAATGAGCGTTAATAACAATGCTCCTAGCAGCTGGCTAATTCGCTTCAACAAAAAGGAAAAACCAAAAAAAAATACGAAAACAAAAGCTAAACTTTTTGCACACAGTTTAAATGAAATTTATTGTGTAGGATGACCACATTCCACATGCAAATGTATTATTCTGTTACACAAACACATGCACACAAATCATACACACACATGCAACTAAAACACATCCACACACACAACCCGCAGAGCCGCAAGCTCATTCAGCAAAAGGCAGACAGCAGCAGACAAAAGCATCGCACTGGGCATTGTAAATCATAATCAAAACAATAGAACAAATGAAGCTAATGTGGCTCATATAAACAACAACAACGCCAGCAACAACAGCAGCTGCTGTAACAATGGAGTGTGTGTGTGTGTTATGGGAGGAAGCTTTGGGTAATGTTTTGTGTGTGTGTGAGTTGTAGTTGAAAGCGTGAGCTGTGACTGCATGTGGTCGGAGATGGCAAACTTTAAAAGCTAACTAATTAAAATCAACAAAATACTTTAATTGCAGAGCACGGAGACTACGTTACCCTATAGTAAATACTCTATATATTTCAGCAAATTGACAGTAAGTAAAGTGTATTGAACATTCGCATTGCATGACAATATTTATAGCATACTTTTCAGGGCAGCAAAATCGAAAATTTATCGTACTTGATTTATGGCAGCGTTATTTGCTGTTGTGTTATCTGCACATTTAATTCAATTAATACTATTTTTGTGAAGCGTTGCAACAATGAAGCATAATTAGTGTGAATTGATTCATACAACGTTTTGCAGCAGTTGCAGTTGCATCAACTGCATTAATGCAAACTGATGCAGCAGCATCAACGACGACGGCACAATAAACGTGCTTAATGAAATGCAAACAATGTGCAAATGCAATTCAATTAATATACAAACAATAACAATTTGCACTCAGCTACTAAAACTACAAGTGATAGAGATTGGTGTAATGTTAAACGTGATGAAATGATTTACATTTACAACGCTGTATGTAGCTGGTTGACATCGGGTCAGATCTAGTTTTGAAAGCATTTGGTCCCCTTCAACCAGCTGTATCAGTAGTTGATCCCAACAAGTGAATCAATGACTACAACTCAAAAATAAAAAACAGTGAATACACAACAGAGGAGTGAATGCATTTGAATACCAGCATGCCAATTTTCAACAATAAACAAGCGAATGAAACAAATATCTGTTAAGCTCAGCTGCAATACACACAAAAAGAAAAGTGCTAAAAATTCCACTCAACAAAATGAATGACGACCGAACTCAGTTCCATAAAGTAATGAAAAATAAGCTACTACAATAGAGTGGAAGTCAAACAAAGAGCTCTAAGCCATTGTAAAGTTAATAGCAAATTAGTTTAAGCAGAAGATCTTAGAGAGAAGAGTCTGCTAAAAACATTTCACAGCTTTAAAATATCTTTGCTTAAGTTTTAATGCTGTTAATCCAACACTTTTTGTGAAAATATAAAAATCTGTTGATAAAGTGTACGTTTAAAATAATATATCTATGATATTTAATAGTTCCATAAAATAACGAAAAATAGCTGGACGGATAAGTCAGACAGTTTTAACCCATTGTTAAGTTAATAGCAAATTTGTTTAAGCAAGACTACAACATTTAAGATCTTGGCATGAAGAGTTTACTAAACACATTTGACAGCTTTAAAATATCTTTGCCTAAGTTTTAGTGCTGCTAATTCTGCTTCTCTATTGAAACTATAAAAATCTGCTCATAGAGGGTTGATGAAATATGAGTTTAAATTAAGATATTTAAGAGCTTGGAAAAGAGCTTTAAAATATGTTTAAGTTTTAATGAACCTTTTCCATTGACTTAGAAGCAAATAATACAAAATATCTCTCAACTTAGAGAATAAAGTCTTAAAACTTATTTAGAAATATTATTGTTAATAGTATAGTTTTTACACCAATTTGTATCTTTTCCAAGCAAAACTATTTGTCAAAATTGAATTAAATATAATAATAAATTTAGTTTGATTTTAGAGACAGTACTGCTCAAAGGAGCAAATTCAAGTCTCATAATCTAATAGACTAAGAATGCTAGCATCGAAGAGAAGCACATTCAAGTAGAGTACATGAATTCATGAATGCACTCACTATTGCCACAAATGTGAATTTCATTTGAGTTAATTTGATGCCGATGTTAATTCAGTCAGTTTGCAATTCAAGTAGCTCCAATTTGTGTAATGCGAAATGGATTTAGTTGGGGGCTTTAAGTATTTACAACTAAATTGTATTTGCTCATGACAGTATGAGTTTATATAGCAGTTGGATTATATGCAAATATTTGTTGCAATATGGTAGCACATACATATGTATGTATGTAGATGGTGCGTGCTGTAGTAAATCAAATATTTTACATTATTGAACGGTCTATTCAGCTCGGATGTATGTATTTGAACGCGAGAATGTCAAACAAACGCAACGGATTTAATTAATTTTCGACCCTTTGGGGAATTGTGATACTGTTGGAAATGTGAAATGAGAACTCCTCTCTGTGCTAGCTACTCAATTAGTTAACAAACTGTGCTGCATTTTGTGCACTAATCAACTGACGAACTTCTAATTGAAATTGCCATAAAATTCTAGAGAAATTTGTACCAAAATTTGAGGCAACGTTTGAAGTGTTACGTAAATAGCAATTGGAATTTGAAATTTCACATTTCAAATGAAGGACGATCAAAATTCTAGTCCGAACCACAGACTAAAGTCTTAAGTTCAAATACGAAAATACGAGTATGTGTGTGTGTGTAATAAATTGCATAATCCAATTGAAATGTAAAGTTGGTTGATGCCAGGGAAAAAAGTTCGGATCAAAGTGAATGAACGAGCGGACAAGCCAAAAGGCGACTTGGCTTGGTAATAAATTATTCAATTATTCGAATTTTGCCAATAGCCTCGCCAAAGTTCAAATTGCATTGAATTTCAAAATGGGCAGCATTTAATGAAGCTACTGCAAAATGGAGCAGAACCACACAGTGAGCAGGAAAAAAACCGAGAGAGTGAACGAGATGAAAAAGGAAGCAAATTTGTATTTTTTTGTTTTGCTCTTTTTACTTTAGCATTTTTTTTTTTTTTTGTGTGAGTAGCAAATGAAATTCAATTTAATGTACATTTACATGCAGCCAAAGGCGTGGCAGTTGCTTCCTCTCTCTCTTTCTTTTTTTGTGTATTTTGTGCTTTATTGAATGCGAACGCTTGACAAATCACCGCACAGGTCGCAGCAGCAGCAGCAAACGCACAGAGCGCAGCACATTTGGGAAATTGGGAGGCAGGACGGATCAGAGCGGAGCGGAAAGTTGCCTGCGGCCGTGTCATGAAATGAAATCGACATGAAACCAACGTGACCAACGTCATTAATTATCGCCAGCAACGTTGTGCACTGCTAATTACGACGCGACTGTGGACTGCGGACTGCGGACTCTCGTCTCTGCTGAACTGTGTGTCCTGTGCCGAAGGCCAAAAGCAGCAACATCAGCGGACAGAGAGGGAGATGAGGGATACGACAGGGGATGCGGTGCTCTGCGGGTGGATGTCGTTACTCAACATGATGGTGCACATTTTGCATTTGGCCACGGTTTAAAAGTGCGCGGCAGGCCGCAAATACAATATGCAATTGCGTGAGGAGCAGCGACATCGCGAAAAAGTGAGAGAGAGAAAGAGGAAGAGAATCAGAGAATGGCAGCAGAACAAGCACCTGAAATCAGACATCAGGCTAATGGTCATCAGGTCGGGTCATTTCGGTTCGAAAAAAATCCTGCACAGGAAATCTATAGTCGAATTTGATTATACACTGCGCCTACAGGCAGCAAAAGCTGATTTCTCATTAATAGTTCATTAACCTTGCGAATAAAACTTCTTCATTAGTCAAATTAGTCATCAACTTCTTCCAATCAGGCTTGACTTTCGCTTTAATGAAAGCACAGAGCATTCCGATTTTTTGGCAAAATGAGATGAAGTAAGTTTGGTAAAATATACTTTTAATATTATGTTGTTTTTATAATTGTCCTGGAATTTTGAGATTTCAATAGTTAAAAAAGTGTTAAATTCAATATAAAATATATTTTAATATACATATACATATATGAATGGAATACTCTATCAATATAACAAATATAGCCTATATATATTAATTTGATATATTATTTTAGTATAAATATAAAGTTCCATAAAATATAATATATATTTAAATATATGCATATATGATCCTTTTATATACATATTTTACTATTTTTGTGGTATATTTATTTGGTATATTATAAGAACAATACCGCACTGTTTTGCTTTTTTCAAAATGGGTTGCGGGTATCTAATAGTCGAGCACAGTCGGCTCAAGGTTTCTTACTTGTTAAAATAAACTTTATTTTCTAAAGACTTTGTAGAAAAGATTTTTGGAAGTATTCATATCAAGTCTCAGATTTTAAATTTCTACAATCCATAAAAGTTTATATTTAAAGAAAATATTGTTATCTTAAACCTATTCAGACTATTAAAGATTTGCTCGCAATCATATTTAAACATAAGCAAGTACATAAACCACTTAATATCTGCTGCAAGGCAACTTCTTCCTAGCATATTTGATAAATGTTCCAACATTTGTAACCGCTAACTGGTGACTGACTCTGAGTTATGATGCTTGCATGGGATTGCATTGTATTGCAGTCTGTTGTGTTGTGTTGTGTTGTATTGTGCATTGGGTTAAGTGTGTGTGTGTGTGTTGTAGTAGCACTCAACGTTAGTGGCAAGTCAGCGAAGGAAACTTGACGAAAAGCAGAGAAAGGCGAGCAGATAGAGCAAGATGGCAAAATGAAGATGAAGATGCGCCGCAGCAGATGCTAGAGAGAGAGTTGGGTTCTTGGCCAGAGAGAATGCTGCTGACCGCACATTCATTTCATCATTTTACAAACAAGTCGGTGTAAAAGATAAGTCGTGCCAAGTACGAAACTTAATCCACTGAAGCGTAAGATACACAGCAACAACATGAAGAACGGGGACAGCAACAGCAACAGCAACGGCAACGGCAACAATTGCAACTGCGGGAGTCTCCATTGAGAACAAGCGACCGCAAAGACAGCAGCACAAAGGACAAGCCAGAGCAATTCCTCTGCGGCTGCTGGTCTGCTTGCCTCGACTTGGTATTGGGTTGATTTCGAGGTCTGGGTCTGCATGTTTTGGTCTTTGGCGGGGGTGTTGAAGGACTTACGAGAAGCTGCGGTTATGTCAATATGACGACAATAGGATTTGCTACGATAAGCTGCAACGTGGTGGTCCTTGATTCAGATTGGACAGCGGAGCTGCCAAAGAAGCCGCCACTCTCTTTTTTCGTCCCTCTATCTCACTCTCTGCTGTTCCGATGTCCCCTGAAGTGCTCGCTGATAAATGAAATTCACAAATAAATGCATTGAAGTACCCCCGAAGCTCAGCTCATCCCATTCGCTCTTCTGTTTTTGGTTTCTTGCTGATTGTTGACGTCAGCAGTTTATAAATATTTCACTTCATTGCGCTGTCTACTTAATACGTATACGTAATATGCTCTCATTGTGCCCCATAAAATGGGCCACTGTGTCTGTAGTTTTTCTTTTTTTATTTTTGGTCTATTAATAAACTAGCTACTTATTTTTACTCAGCAATTTATTAAGTATGCCTTTTAAATAAATTATTATTATTATTATTATTATTTATTAGCCTCATAAATTCACTGCTTATGGTTGTGCCTCTCGATGTCAACTAAGAAGTTGTCTTCAAGGCCACTATTTAATATGCTTATGATTATTTGGATTGCCGTATTAAAGAGTTTACAAATTTAAACATTTCTTTACTATGAAATAGTTCTTAAATAATGTGTTTTTGAGAACTACTTGAGAGATTCAAGATTATTTGTTGCATCTGCAAGTAAAACTTGCATTTATTTTCCATCAGTGTAAAAACATTTTCCCATGCACTTAATGACTTTCTTCTTACCCTCTTCTTGGACCTCATCTACAACATTAAGATGTTTTAATTGAAGTATATATTTTATGAAGCATATTTTAAGTAGTAATTCCAAATGAACTCCAATGCGCATCAAAAGAGTTTCGAACATAAAGATAAGTATGTGTAATTTATGGATAAAAAGAATATTTAAAAAATAAATTTATGTGTTTTAAAAACGTCCAAATGTTTGGATTTCATTTGGCTCACTGGCCAAATAAGTCATGAAAGGACTTTAAATGGAAATCTGTGCAGAGGTCAACCAAAATGGAAGCTGAGTAGGGAGAAGATGAAGAGCGGCAGCGCCAAACGAAAAATGCAGCAGCAAAGAGCCTAGGTGAGCTGTAACTTTGGGCTGAATTGCCCATAATATGGGTAATATTTCTTTTGCTGGCATAACTTTTTATGCGAATGGTCCTAAAAGGACTACGAGCCAAAAAACCTTGAATGTCCTCCTGCTGAGACTGAGCTGGTAACTGGAGGCTCAGCCAGAGTGACTGAGTATGTCGTTGTCGTTGTCGTTGTCATTGCGCCGGTAAGACAGGAAATACGCTTCACGTTTTACTGAATTTGAAATTTGAAAATTATTCATGAGCATGTGGAAATTAAATTCAGGTCCACACAAAAGAGATTTATTTGTCTGCCATTCTCTCAATCTCTATCTATGCGAAATGAAATGTAAAGGCGCACAAAAAAAAAAAACAAGAAAGTATGCAGTCGAGTGTGCCCGACTGCGAGATACCCGCTACCCATTTTCAATAAAACCATATTATACAAATATACACAAAATATACTGCAAAAATACTCAAATATTCCGATATACTATATATATATTTAAAATATACTAAATAGTGTCAAATATTCCAGATTGTCGACCATAGCAACTAAGACCAGATTGCAGTAAGCGTTTTTAGGCGTACAAAAGTAATTCGTAAATAAATCGCCTCGTTTGTCGACTCTGATCAAGAATATATATACTTTATGGGATCGGAGAAGACTTCTTCGACTTGTCACATACATTTCCTGCATTGACAAAGTTATAATACCCTTTTACCCTATGGGTAGCGGGTATAAAAATGGAAAACACAAAAAGTCATTACTATCGAACAACCAACTCATATACTCTGCAGAAAAATAGGATTAAAAATCTCAGTTTAATTTTAGTTGCATTTATGTTGAATCAAATTTCTATACAACAACAAATTTACAAATATCATTCCACAATATTGCAGCTTCTACCAATTCTGTGCGTCACATATCCCTTGCCATAGCTAAAATATCCCACGCTACCATACGCAGATAAAAAAAAAAAAAAAACTAAATGGCCTCCAGGTTCAAGGGGAAAGGGGAATTGGGGCCAAGCTATTTATCTGCCTGAAGCGCCAACGACGTCGCTTCCATCATCGTTGTTCAGGGGGGTTTTTCTGCTCCTCCCTTATCTTTTTTTTTTTGTGTTACCAACTTATCGCAAGTTTTCCATTATAAAATTAGGTCAGCTGCAAAAATAACTCAACTCAACTATTTTAGCAGGCACTTTTTTGTGATGCTTGCCGCTGATGCTGCTTCTGATGCTGATGCTGGGCTGCGGTCGCCAGGGCAAATATTTAGTTGGACGCCAGGGCGTTGGGATAAAATGGAAAAAATGCTAATTTGTCAGTTTTAGGGTCTGACATTGGTCAGGAAAATGTGTTCGTTATACACCAGCGAGTAGCCCCAGCGAATCCAGTAGTTGTGTTGAGGGTCGATGGTCGAACATCAAGGCGAATACAAGGTGCCCAGAGTACAAGTATCTTTAAGAAGATGCTTCTATATCGACTTCTGCCCACTACAAATGCTGTCCCCCGTTCGTTGTCATAAAAATTGTTTCCATTACATTATGCTGATTTCGTACATTTATTCGGCCGACTGCTTGGCATCTTTTTAGTTTTGCTTCTTTGCGGCAACTTAATTTCAATTTTTGTTCCTTTCTTTCATTTTCATTTCTTATTTTTATTGTTGTTGTTTCCCTTTCTCCTTCCCTTTTTGCTTCAGATGTTGCTGCTGCTGACATGGGTGTCCAGTTTGTTTGACCAAAAACCAATTTCTATTTGCGCATATCTCTGTAAAGTTTATTTTGCAACAAGGCAACAAAATTTGTCGACTTGCAGATAGCTGAAGCCGAAAGCCCAACGAATTGTTGTGGCCAGAAATAGGTTTTAAAGCCCAAAAATACGAACCAATCATATTCGTATTTATTGATAATACCACTCAGAAATTGTTTTGCTGCATTCAGCTCATTGATAATCGAGATACAAATTGCGATATAGTTGAATGGTCACTTGATTGGAAACTACAAGTGATTTCCTTTGCGGATTTGTTATAGACTCGTTTGAACTTTAAATACAAATATATATGGAAATTGTTTGAATATTAAGCAATAAATTAACAATTTTTAAGAAACAGCATTGCATGAATTGAAATATATTCCCTTTCTAATCGTGTTTGATATAAATTTAAAGTTATGTCAGTTGCCACCTAAGACTAACCAAGATACAGCAAATAAGAAAGAGACTAACATCTAAATAAATAAATAGAAATAGAAATAGAAATGGGAATTATTGCCTGAATTTCAAGTAATAAAATAAACGAAATAAAAAAGGCAATTATCAATAATTCTTGAATTGAATTCTATTCAAACTATTGCATTAAATGGAAAATAACTCAATTTACTATTTAAATACACTTTAAACTCATGTTAGTTTAACATTCGTGTGCACTTTAATCGTGTTTGATATGAACTTCAAGTTTTGTCACTTCTTGCCCCCCCAAAACTAACCAAGACACAGCAAATAAAAAAGCGACTAACAACTACAAGAACAACAACTGACAGCTGACACCCGCGACATAGAGCCGCAGCAGAAAATGGTCGAGGATGGTTGCAAAACAAAAAAGAAGAAGAAACGAAAAAATAGTAGAAAAAAGTAGCAACTGTCACTTTACGCTGATTGCATCAATTGAAGCTCCACTGTGGCGCACGTCCATTCATCATCCGGTTGCTTCATCAACATGATGACATGACAGCAAGGGGCACATACCGGAGGGGGAAAGGGAGGGAGGGAAGGCATGCGGGGTCCGGAGGATGGAGACACCGACGACAACGTTGGCGGTTGAGACAACACCCCAGTCAGACGCTGGCGTTGTCCATTGTATCTATCTAGTTTGGGATCTCATGCTACGCATGGCCAAACTAAACGAACGCGCCCCAAACTAAAAAACTTTTCAACTTAATTTGGCTGTGTGTGTGTCGGTGTGTCGGTGTGTTGGTGTGTGTGTGTGTGTGTTAGCCTGGCACAAAGAAAATAACGGATTCTTGTGCAAACAGAGAACTAAACGAATTTCGAAAATAAAATTACAACTTTGTCCAGGAACCAGGATAGGATCCAAGAATGCTAACGAAATTGCTGCTCTCGTCGTCATCGTCATCGTCATCGCTATCGTCCTCGTCCTCGTCCTTGTCTGGCTAAAGAATTTTCGCTCGTTGTGCACCCAAAAAATTAGTGCACAAAAATGTTGGCGGGTCGCGCACGGCTTAGCCTAACAGCAAGGCTGCTGCCTTGGCCGCTTGCCTTCGACTTTGGGGTTGCTTGTGGGGCCCACCGACTGACTATGTTCTGGATTCAACTTTTGTATAGTACAGTGTAGTACATGTGGCTGAAACGCCCAATATCGACTTGGCTAATTCTGTTCATTACGATTCGTTAGAGCGGTTCTTGTAGCTCTGGCTGCCAAACAATTGCCCACTGTCCGATTTACTCGTATCTACGAAATCTTTCTCCTCCATGTTAGAGGTCATTGTAATCAGCAATGAAAATGAATTTCTTGTGCTGCTTGGCGCTTAGCTTAATTGCTTTCATTTGGCTTCGACTACAAAACAGAGTGCCCAAAGCACACTCGTTCATCTCGTCGTTGCCTCAACACACATCTCAATATTTGACGTTGATTTTTAAGAGAGAGTGAGACCGCAGTGCATGGCTCGGAAATGCAACGACGCCATAAGTGCGAGAGAGGTCTGCTTAGCTGCTGCTGGTTGATGGCTCCAAGAAAATTTTCCAGTGCACTTCACTTGGCAAACAATGATGCAAGAAATTGATTTTCAACAAGCTCAAGCATCAAAGCAAAGAGTGAGAGGCGAGTGCGAACTTTGAGAATTGTGCGAGGCACTCAAGGGGCAAACGGTAAAAGAGCTTTCCCCATCGTTGCATGATGAAAATGTCTAAGACAATTGCTTTGGCCAAAGTGCAAGAAATAGATAAAATTAGTGACGGCCCATTCCCATTCCCAGTCCCATTCTCGTTCTCGTTCGCATTTCTCATTCCCGATCTTTGGCCCTGTCCATGCTGCGATTCCGTCGACAGCAAGTGCTGCTTGAGCATTGGGGGCAGGCAAAGAGTCACCGCCTTTTGTCGCCATTTGTTGCAAGTGCTTCAAGCAGCAGCTGCAACTTCAGCAATTGCTCAACGAAGAGCTCAGAGCTCAGAGCTCAGGTAATGCCAAATGCAAAGCTCTTGACTTTTATATTAAATATTTTCCTACTTTTCCCTTACGTACATATTTAGTTTAATTGGATTTGCGTGCACAAATTTCACTTGCTTCAGGTGAATTTAAATAAATACCCATTACAGGCACCGAGAGAGTTTGATGAGTTTGTAATATTGTTTCTAACAAGGCTACTTATGACAAGGAATTAAATTTGATATAACAATTATGCTATCATATGCTATACTGCATTAAAAGTAAAATGGAAAAATATTACAGTTCTTTTTTTAACACCTTCAACCATCTGCAGGGTAGCTGAAAATGCTCAGTTATTTCGTTTTCTCTTGGTCACGAAAAAATGGAGAAAACTTCATTTGCATAATGTGCAATTATAAACAGGTTGCATGCCACACACTCACACTCACACAAACACACACACAAGCGCATTACGCAAGCACACGCACACACACATGTCTAGCTGCAGAAATTTTGCACTTGCAATTTTTCTTTACGTGGACAGGCATTTTCCTACCTTTTGCTCGTAGCGCGGCCGTTTTATTAATTAAAAATTATTGTAATTTTCTTCATATTTTTTTGTGTGTGCTGTATAATGTGTAATTATTCACTAGCAGTCGTTCGTGGCGCATGCTTTATTTATTGTATGTTTTTTTACCCATTTGCAGCGTCATATAAAAAAATAAACATGCATAAAAATGCGAGTGAAATTATTATGCATGCGATGAAAGTTCGCTGTTTGATCAGAAGTGTGAATGAGACTGCGTTGTCTGTTTACAACTTGAACATTGCGAAATTATCGAATGTATTGTTAAGTTTGACGCCAGTTTTCAATTAAATCATATTTGAAGTAAATTTCGAAACTATGTATCTTGTGTCATCAAATGAAACTACAGCTAATTACAATACACGAAGTTTAATGATGAGTTTCTAGGTTACAAGCTCAACAACACAATATCCATTGAGCAACCAAGATGGGAACAGATATCAAGTGAAGTTCTCTTGTTTCTCTCTCTCTCGAGGCTGCAGCCTGAAATGTTTGGCAAGGCAAATGCAAAATGTGAGGCCATTATCGAATCCTTGTTGTCTCTTTCAAATAGACAAAAACGGCAGCCCAAACAAAAGGCAGCTTTGGCGAATGGCATATGCCCACACACACACACACACACCCACACACCTACACACTCTTGTACATACCCAAACAATTGTGCATCAGCATAAAAGCAACGTCAGGCACAATGCAGGTTGTGAATAATAGGCTTTGGTTGCATGCATTAACCAAATGAACCGCAACGCCTGCCATAATATTATGAACAAATACTTAAGTATACACACATGCGTTATATGTGGTGCCATTCTCTCACCTTCTCTCTCTTTTGTCCCATGTGGCGTATGCGTAATGTGAGTACATCTTTAACAAAAAACAATGCATTCATGAAATATGAAATACTCTATTAAATAATGTGTATAAAAAAGTAAACTCACTGCTTCTTTCATTTGGTGGTTCATCATAGATTAAATAACTCACAAAAAAAATCACTTCACAAAATAAAATCAACCATTACACTTATTAAATCGCAATAAAAAATATTTAATAAATATATATAGTATAAAACACACTTAAAAAGAAGGGTAAAAATATAAACTATGGAAATAAAAAAAAAACACTTCAATGAATATGCGGATGACACATAAAAACAAACACACTTTTAAAACGTAAGCATCGTCGCTCTGCATGCAAATAAATCCTTAAAAATAAAACAAAGATTATATTAATATTTTATATTAAGGATTAAAGTTATACACAAGCATTTTTTATACATTATTTATAATATTATTTTACATGCAGAAACTAATTATATAAATTACTTGACTTTAACTTTAATGTGCTGCATTTTCTTATGAATACCAGCAGATCGATCTTGATGCTTTTTAATTGAGAATGCTTTAAGCTCATCCGCCAAAGATATTAGACAGCCAATGACGAGCGCAGAACAGATGGTTAAAAGGGAATACCTAAGCCCTCTATGGAGTGGGCTGAATGCATTTTGCTGGCGACCATAACTCAGTGGGACTGCAACTGTTGAGAACCACAATTTTGCGGCCACAAATGTGCAACGCATGCCGCATGAAGCATGACGCATGGCAGACAACGACGACGACGGACAACGTTGTCGTTGTGGCATAAGCAGCTTTGCAACCGCAGTTTGGTCAAAGACTAAACCTTCAAAAATCTGCAGTTTACAAGACAGCAATTAGGCTTCTGTGGAAATTAATTTCCTAATTTGCAAGGGACAGATTTTCAATGGAAGAAAGCAGATACATAACTTGCACACAAATCGCATTTGATTCAATTGAAACTCAAAATAATTGAATGAATATCTGCAGTCGAAGGCGGCGCAGCTGCAATTGCAGTTTTTTTTGGCAAAAGGAATTGAAACACAATGCCGCGTATGCTTGCGCGTTCTCTCTTGCTTGCCAACAAAATTACTCGTTTGCACATGAGCTCAGCTGAAAATTGCAACGCGAAACACGTAGCAGCAAAAAGGATGCAGCAAGCAGCAGCAGCAGAAGCAGGAGAAGTTCCCCAAAATGATTGGCTCTGTCAGAGAAACTTATCACGAATCCCTCGTTCGTTTGCGCATTGGCAGTTTATCAATGGCAAACCGCATTTTCAATTACGCGCGTTCTCCAAAGAAGAAATAAATATGCAACAAAGTGAGGCATAAATGCAATTTTCATTTTGACTATCAACCGAACTCAGTTTCTTCAAATTTATGATAAATATATGCCGACCATCTTTGAAAATATTGATAAGGGAAAACATTATAAATTCTCTGACCACCCGCCACAATCTGGTATATTTTGTACTCTTGGTACATTTTTAATGTAATATTGATATACTGAATATAAGCTATAGTATATTATAGTACTTTTACTATATATATTTCGTCTGTACTTGCTTATATTTTGTACTCCATGGTATATTTTGAATGTAATAGTATATTTATATACCAAATAATGGTATAATCTGTACAATATTGTAAATTTTGAATGTAATATTGATATACTAAATATACTCTATGGTATATTTGTAATGTAATATCTTTTTGATATACCACATATAGTCTGCAGTATATTTGATTATATTTTATATATTTGTTTGGTACAATTTGATTTAGTCCATACGACTTTAGTTATTTTACTTGCCAATTCTAAAAACGAGAGAAGCATTTTAACAAACTTGAATAAATCGCTGCTTACTATTTTTTGGATGGTAATGCCAAATAATCATTATTAAACAAATAGCCTATTTTAACTAGAGTAATTTAGATTTAAGATTTTTATTGTGAATAATACAACAACTTTGCCAAAAATTTGCTAGGTAAATGTGTATTTTAAATTATTATTCTGAACGAGCTTCCGCAATCCCAACTTACGTCAAGCACTTTTCTTGAAGGATCTGCCAACTTTGCCATGCCCTTGTTAAATAGAACACTCGTGTAATTGTTGTACATTTGCAAACTGTTGTTTTGGGATCACCCGTCAATAACTATGGGGGCAGCCAGGCCGTAAACAAAAGCTCCTCAAGCAAATTGATTAACAAAATGAAGTGAAATGAAAAGGCTCGTAAAAGAAAATTTGCCAAGAGATAACACACAACAAAACAAAAAAAAAAAAAATAAAGTACAGGCAAACAAAACAAACAAGACTGAGAACTGAGAAGTGACGACTGAGAGGCTGGGCCATAAAACCAATTGGTCATCCCATGACCCACTGGAAATGGAGTGTAAAATATACCCAAAAGGCCGTAGCGTCTGGTTCCGGCTCAAGTCAATACGGTAGCCCAAAAAGAGAAGCGAACGAGTACAATGAAAAATTTATGCTTCACGTGATGGGTTTGGACAGGCAAAAAAAAACCCCCAAAAATAAGAGACGAAAATCCTTAATCATTTAAATGAAATGCACGCAAAAGACAATGGGAGAATGCGTGCGACCTGCCAATACCTTGCCTTGAGGACCTTCTGCTGAAAATGCTCCCCACAATGAGGAGAATGATATGGACAACGCCGTCAGACTTGGTCAATGAAATACAAAGAAATCAAGCGAGTGAAAAATTACAATTGTCACAACAGCAAATCACATTTTCATTGCTAGCGCGAATTTTCACGGCGCGTTTGAGTTGATATGAAAATAATTGTATGAAAATTTGCCGCCTCCACCCACTCGGTCCCTTCAACAAGAATCATTTGTCTTTGGCAGATGGTCTTTTTATATACGTACATCTTATTTCTGTATTTTTCTCGCCTTGCACTTAAATAGTACGTATACGCCGCGATGCTGGCCACTTGCTCAGTTTAATGACTTAATTTTCAATTCCATTGCACGTCATGATGGAAATGAAAAGAAATGCAAATGCTGTTGGAAAATCCCCGTCCACTTTTACGCAGTCCTTGCCCCCGATTACCGATCCCTCAAGCCTCAATCCCGTCGTCCATAACGTTGAACGAAACTCATTAGCCATTAAGGTGCCATTATGCGTTGTACGTTTAATTATGGAAATGCTTGCGACGCCACTTTGCCTTTTGACTCGAACTCTTCCATGACTTGGCCGAGCTGATGGAAATTTAACTTTTTTTTCCCCTAGTTTTCAGCCATTTATTCTGCATGAGTTGAGTCGCTCTTCAAACTAGTTTATCTAAGGAGCCTATCATTATGCAATGACTTTAGTTCAGAGTGGCTTATAGGCAAACACACAACTGAATAAAGCAAGCGTAAAAAGGTTTCCAATAACACACAGTTGGTTTGTCAAGAAAAGCTGACGACGCTTTAAACTACTCATCTCAAATCGGTTTAAGCTAGTGGAAAACTAAATTTTGCTGAGCATTCAACTTTATTCGAGCTTAAACTAATTTACTTAGTTAATCTCTTTGAGAAAGTCCGTCAGCACAATCAACTCTTTAAACTGAAACGAATTTTTATTTATTCAATTTATAAACAAATCGAATGTGAATAAATTTAGGCCTTCTAAAAGAAAGTATATGTGGTTGAACAAATTGAAACATGTCGCACTCATTTTTGGCTGTAGATTAAATGCTAAGTGCATTATGCAACTGCAGGCACTAAAAGCATATTCCTGTTCATAACACACTCACTCGCAAGGAAATTGATAAATATATAATAGTTTAATAACGCAAACGAATGCATTTATTGAAAAAGTGCACTTAAAATATCTACACAAAATATCTATTTTTAGGTTAGACAACGACGAGAACTTTCTTCTTCACTTAATGTACAAATTGCCTAAAAGTGTTTTAAGTGATTAGAACTCTAAAGCAGAGTTAATTAAGAATATCAACGAAAATACTTCTACAATACAGTGCAGTGTGTCTATGCTAGTCTTAGCTGATTTGTATACTCATTACCCATAGGGTAGAAGGATATTATAACTTTGTGACGGGAGGAAATGTATATAACTATCAGAAGGAAGCAACCTCATAAAGTATATATATGTATAATTATAATTTTAAAACTAGAGTCAAAATTTTTGGTACATACTATGATAACAACAGTATTTGATTGTAGAAGTTACTTAGGAAATACTTTGTATGTGAAAGATAAGCCACTTACTACCAATCATAGTAGCTTTGGCTAACACTCTGGTATATTTTGTACTCAATGGTATATTTTGAACATAGTTCTATATCTATATATATGGTATATTTTAAGTATTTTGTGGCATATTAATTTGGTATATTTTAAGAATAATACCGCACTTTTCTGATGTTATTTAAAATGGGTAGCGAGTAGCTTTCTTACTTGTTAGCTACTGCATTACATTGTATTATTAATGCAAAATAGCTGCCCGTAAATTTCATAAATCAACTATGAAATATGAAATACATACGCACTCGCATCGAGTAAATTTCAAGCATGTACAAATAATTTGGTTTTGGTTTCGAGCCACGGCGGCCACTTTGACTGCTGGCCAGAGATTTAGAGAGTTGGAGAGTTGGGTTAGGCGCATGTCAATTATGTAAATTTGTTATTCGCTTTTATGTTATGGCTGGCAAATGTTTAGAAATTTTGTTATAAATTCATTACAAAACTAGCCCTCAAAAATGTTTGTTTAATTTGATTTTCGCCCCAAAATTTATGCACAACACTGCAAAACTACAAAATGATAAGTTCTAACTTTGTTCCAAAATGTCAGAAATTTGCCGCAAAAAAAGCTATCAAAAAGAGAGCTCTTGATTGCATAAAGTGAAGTGATGAAGTAATATTATAATTTCTATTAAATTCCACTAAAAATTAATAGCTTAAAAACATAAAAAATTTTAAATAATAAAGAAACTTTGAGCTACGAAATTTTAGCCAGCAATAAATAGACATGTCGAAAATGGTTAAAATGGCAGCACAGTTAAATGCACTTTTCAATTAGCGGAACAAAAATAAAATATGAACAAAATTAACATAAATTACAATCACCAAAAATATTTTTAGCCGCAGACATGATACTAAAATAAATGCTGCATTTTTTGTACCCTGCAAGTACAGCATATGCACAAAGGGGTAAGCTATGTTAATGTGAGCAGATTCAACAGCAAATTATTAGATAATAAAGTATGGAAATAATAATTGAACTGTGAATAACTAACCATTTAAGCTACAAAAATATTCATAAATTTTAATATCTACATCTTCACGCAATCTCTTAGGGTATATTTCAAACAAGTTTAATCACAATACTATTTTATTTTTGAATACAATTTTCGGTAGTTTTCTATTTATTTCTTTTGCAGTTTAGAGACCCAAAGCCACTGTCAGCGAAGAGAGAGTGCCGCAGAAAGTAGCGTGCGGTCGGGGGGAGGTGAGTATGAGGGTAGAGGGTTGAGGGTTGAGGGTGGAGCATAACACTAACCAGGAATAGCAAAAGTATCAAGGGTAGCAGCAGGAGCAGCAGAGGCAGCGCTGCTGCCACATAGAGTTATATTTATTATCACAAAACATTTGCGCAAATGTCCTTTTGCATAAGCAACGAATGGCGCACAGTGTCGTGCAGTCCTTTGAGAACATTTATCTTATTATCTTTGCATACAGCAACAGCGACAACAACAACAACGTCGCATAAATAAGACTCAGCGCAGTGAGCAACAGCAACACGAACAACAACAGCAACGTTGACTGACAACAACAACAACAACAACAGCAACAACGAGATGATGAGCAACATTAGGCAAGGACAAACAAAGCCACGAGAGCTTCAAAAAGGCTCTGCGAAAACCAAAAGTCAAGTCGAGCCAACAGACCGCAAAGCAACAACAGCAAAGACAACAACGTGGCTTGAAAAACATTTTTGGCAAAGCCGCCTAGCCATGACAGGCAGGCCACAAAAGTTGCTCATACGCCCCGTGTGTTGTTGTTATTGCTGCATTCGCTCTCTGTGTTTGTGTGTGTATTTGATTTGCTTTATTGTTATTTTCACAGCCGCCAACACACACAGTCAAACAGTCACACACAGAGACAAACTGCAAACTTTTGCAAAAGCGTAAAATTTTTTAATTGATTAAAGCCGCATTTGCATTGCGGCTTACAAGCAGCTTAACAATTTTACCAAAATTTATACATTTTTTATTTTATTTACAACTTACAAATTGTAGTTTACTTTTTAAAGTACAACAACGATACATTGAAAAGATTCACACTAAAGGATAGCATTGTGTAATCATCAGTCAAACTATTAAAGAATTCGATATTTTAAACAATTGAGTTTGAAATTTTATTGTGTATAGAATAATTATTTGAAGTTTATCGTATTTTATATACAAAAATATAGTTAAAACTTCAAAATTTGGTTTATATTTAGAAATTCATATTCAGTTACTCTATATACATTTTATTACAGGATATCTCAACATCTATCATTCTCTAAAAGCATCTGCTTGCAGTATTTGCATATCGCATTTGGCATTTTTGCATTCTGCATTTGATAATTAAAATCCAAACAACAATATCTTTTGCATACCAAACAGAAAAATATCAAACAACACGTTAGTTTTGTGTACAGACAATTCGCAAAAAGCCGAAAGTGATATTTGCCCAAAAGCAAAAAATATTATTTTTAAATATTTGATAACATGAAAAATGTGAAACTTGCTATTCACATGCGGGAACAGAGCATCAATAAAGGTTGTTAGCGCAGCGAATAAAAAAGTTTAAATGTAATAATGTAAATGGTTGTGGTAATAGTTCAATATTTTTCATTTCAACGAGGGATGATTTCCTTTCGTCAGGAATATTTAATTAAAGAAGTGTTATGTTTTGGTTTCAAATAAATAATTATTTCATTGTGTAATCAATTTTGTTTGGACTTTATATACCTACGAATTAACCTGAAAGGAATTGTATTGGTTATTACAATGAAAATAAAAATAACAATTTACGAACAAAATATTAACTAACTTTAACTATTCTCTTCGCTCTTTATACATATGATATCTCAACACATTTATTTTTTGTGAATAAGAAAAAAGAGTACAATGTTCGTGAAATATCTCGAAACCCCAAAGGAATTAAAGTTCGCAACAAAAAAAACCTAAGCCAATTTGCAATCTGCAGTAAATCGAAGTATAATAAAATTCAAAGCAGAACAAAGATAAGAAACAAAAAGGGAAACAATGAAAAACAGAAATAGGCAAAGCAAACTTATGTCCAATCAAAGTTAGCCAAGAACATATAAAAAAAATTACATGTTTTTTTCACCTCGAAGATGATGAGTTTTAAGGTTGAAATCTCTGGGGCTTGGCTGTGGACAATTCGATGGGTAAATATTTACATAATAGACATTTTATTTAAATTTGTAATCATTTTGAAAGGGGCAAATATTTCGACTAGATTTTGCTGCTGTAATCGGTGCATTTGGCGCACATGTCGATGTAATTGTTTTTCCAGCAGCATGGCCCCAAAAACCACGCAACAACAGTCAATGGCAAGTTGTTAAACACACACACACACACTCACATGTATATACACACACAGACACACACTCGACTACTGAGCTACATTATGTTTGTTGTTTTTGTGCAATTTTACTAGACAAGTTTCTGTTTTTTTCGTGTTTTCGCTGCTGCTGTTGTTGTTCGACAATATTTGCTGGCAGTGCAGTAGCAATTGTTATTCTTGTTGTTGTTGTTGTTGTTATTATTGTTGTTGCTGCTGATATTTTTGCCGTGTTATTTTTGCGTCGATTTTTCTCTTGGCCGTTCGCACAATTTCCGTTGTCAGTTGTGTGTTTTGTGTTCAGTTCGCATCGCATCGCATCGTATCGCTTCGTTTCTAATTTTTGCCGCATGTTCATGAACCAAAAAATGGCTGTTGCCATTGCCATCTCATTGGCATTTCCAACTCCTGCTCCTGCCTTGTTAGTTTTGGGGCTTACACTCCCATTATTTTGCTCAATTCCACGCTGTTCAACAGTGCGGCTGCTTGGCATACACTGCGTATGCGTATTATAAGCGCCTTATATACTGCAAAAGCAGTGTTCTGTTTTTGTAGTTGCACACCATTTGGCATTATTAACGATGCTCCAAAGAACCTTTTAAATACATTGCGTGGAATTTTGCTATAGCTTTACCGTTATTTTGGCAACGTTATACGCTTATTTTTTCCGCTTTGCACTTTTTGCTGAGTCTTGCAAAGGGAAACTATCGATAGTCATAACAAATTAATGTCTATCGATGAGCTAAAGTCTTTTCATTCAATAACGTTTTTGGTTTTTATTAAGCAAATATTTATACATTAAAAAAAAAGTTCTACCTAAAACATTTAAGAAAAATCATATTCAGCTGACATAAACGCTATCGATTGGCTATTAATACTATCGATAGGCGAATGCTTGTTTATACATAGGCTTGAACAATGTGTTAAACATTAAGTAAGTGCCTATTGCATTTCTTCTTGTCAAGAAAATTAGAGCTTGAATGTGCCTTGAAAATGGTCACCATAATGAAAGAGAGAGAGAGAGAAACGAGCTTAAGTAAAGTGTTCGTAAGTGGTTGAACAACTGGGTTGGCTTCAACATTAGCACGCATCAAAATGCAAAGTAATTAAAAAGCAAACGACAAAAGCAGACAACGAAATTACTGAAATTACATGGGCATAAGAACAGAGCAATAGCAACAACAACACACTCACAATGATTGCCAGCCGTAATGCAATTTAATGGCCAACAGAAGCCAATGGCTGTAACCACAGAAATGACCGGGATGAGTTTGAAGTGTTGCAGATATTGGTCAAAAGTGCCGCCAACTGGACAACAAAAGCCACAGACAGCAGCATGAAGGTGGAAGCATGAGGAAAGCAGGCAGCGAACAACAGTGGTCATCACTGGCTGTCCGGCAAAATATCGAGATAAACGCCCACACTGAGAAGCAGTTATCAGCCAGGATATAAACAGGACACACGGCACGACGGCAGGCATCAGGACTTGCATGCGACAGACAGAAAGTTGTGCTTGGACAGGCGACAAAGTGCGCTCACATAATAATAATGGAAATAATTTAACTTATTGGATTTTAATGGGATTACACATGCGCAACATGGACCATGGGTATTAAAACTTGGTCAACTACCGATAACTGCAACACACACACATACATACATACACTGTCTGTGTGTGTGTGTGGGTGTCTGAGTGCATAATGTCCTTTGTTGAAGCTGATTTTCAATGATGAAACTGCGCTGCGAACATTTGATGTTGATTGCAATGATTGTATCTACCACAAGCGAGTAAAGTCCATCAATGTTTATTTTAAAACTTACTGCAAGCGATTACACTAAAAGTCATATCCAGAAAACCACTTTCCGAGCAACATCTATAAATTATTATACGCTACTTGGCCGATTTTAAATGATTTAACAAGGAAAGAAAGCTAAAGTCGAGGTTATACTAGTAGAGATATAAAATGAATGCATGTCCAATTAAAAAACTTGAATATATGACTTTGTGGCTCTCCTCTTTGAAATATAATTGTCTCATGTATCATTTTATGAACGTAAAGGCTTTGCAGTAGATATGTATGTATTTATTCATTCGCATTTGGTAATACTTTTTGTATTTATTAACCTTGCAATAAAATAAATATAAAGAATAAATAAACATACAAAAAACGATTAATAAATGTTACTCAATGGCCATCTAAATCATAAGATATTATCTTGAAAAATTCAAATTGTAGCTATTATTAAAAATTGTGCATTGTATAGTTCGTTATCTCCATTTATTATATTTGCAGAGATTTAGATGTTTTACAGACTAATTGATGTTATTTCGTGTGGTCTCCATTTTAAATTCGACAAGTTTGATTCTTGCTTTAAAATACATTATATTCAATATTTCTTTCATAGGCAGTTCAATGGAAATCCCCAGAAACCACTGTGAGTGCATAAACTGTTATCTTTAATCAGTTGTGCAATGTTTAATTATGTAGCATAATTGAGCTTTTAGTGGACGTCGCTGGTGTCATCAACGGAACCTGAACAATATCGCATAACACAGTTGCAACAACCGCAACTTGACGGCCTGCCATTGTGTTGCATGTAAACCATATTCATATCCTGCCACTGCTCCTGTTGCTCCTGCTGTTGCTGCTTCATGTAGTTGGAGATTGTTGCAACATGCCGCTGGCACGTTTATTCGTCATGTGTGTGGGTGTGCATTTGTGTATCTGCTTGCAGTTTCATTTGAACATGGCCAGTTGACTGACCTAGTGCTGTTTGGAGCAACTTTAACCATTCGAGTTGCCAGTCTTTTCGTCTGCCCCACTAGATGAAAGTTTGTGCCCCGTCAGCCAGTCAACCAGTCAACCAGTCATCAGCGCATGGCCACAACTAACCACATACCACATCATTTCCCAGTAGCAAACTGTCGCCAACGCTTGTGTTGATGACTTTGATAAGAGCGCGTGTGGGTGTGTGTGTGTGTGTGTGTGTGTGTTTGTGTGTTTGTGTGTGTTGCATCTCTGGCCATGGCACACAGACTTGTCCACATCATAACCTTACAGAAGCCTGCTCATTATCCAACAGTTTGACGGTTCTTTTTTTCTATCTCTTTTTTTTGCCTCTACTCTTGTTGTTTATTGTGCTGCTGCCGCCACATTTGTTGACCGCATTTTAGCTTCATTTGCAGTTATTTGCTGCCTCAATACGATACCTCACTTTTTGTTGTTGGTCCCTGTTCCACACCCACATGCGCAAAACCGCAAATTCAATTTCGGTTGGGAGCTTACAATGCTGTTTTCCAGTTTTGTGTTTATGATGTTTCGGTGCATCTACTGCTCTTGTCGCTGTCGCTGTCGCTTGGTGTGCACTTTTAATGCAATTTATGTAAAGTGTTTTACATGCTTTGTTGGCCTCTTAACCACAAAACGATCATTTGTCTAACGTAAAAAAAGGAAGCTTGGTGTATTGGCAGATTGTATAGATTTTTTAGGACACAATACTGCTTGCCTTGCGCCTATTCTGTAAACTACTTAATGAACGCCCTCTAAGCGCACTGCTTATATGTAACCTGCTTTGTCACTGCTTGCTGATATGTAAACTGCTTGACACACATGTTCAGTAAGCAACTTATCGAATTTTGCCCGTTAAGCTTAATCCTTAGTAAAATACAAATTTGAAAAACCCTGAAAACTTTAAATTTGATTAAATTGTCCAATTAAAAACATAACATAATTAATAAAACAAGAAACAATATAATACTAAAAACCTTTTTTGTGGTACTTTACTTCCAATTGAATACATTCTAAATAATTAAACCCAACTGAAATATATAAAAACGATTACAAAGTTTGTACTACAAACCTATTACTTTAACCCCTGAATTAAAAACCCCTGAATTATTGATGAAGTTCGATTGGCTTTCATCTCGAGCATTTGAAAATATGTTACTTTTTTATGGGATTCTACATTTGGAAAATCCGTTTATTTATTTATTTACATGTTAATTATTATACAAAACAATATAATAAATAAAAGAAGGGACTCGACAGTTAATTTATATGTTGTTTAATAAGTTGTTGGTATCCGTTTATTTATCATTTGCGTTCCCATTAAAAATGGAAACATCGATCATAGTTTTAATTTCCTGGTACATAATTTTTGTGTGTGCTTGGTAGTATTTTCGTTTTTGTGTTGATTTCTAATTATTTCGTGTATTTATATTATAATCCGGCCTGAATAGAACTGATTTGTATATTTGATTGTTTTTGATGCCGTTTTGTTGACAATCAATTTTTTAATATTTTTATTTGTTATGTGCTAATATGATTTGTTATTTGTTTTCCTTCTTTTTTGATACAGTTTCTTATGTGTGAATATTATTTTTGTAATTTTTTTCTGTTTTTTTAGTTTTTGTTTGAAATTCGACCTCTTTCTTTTTAATTTTTCGACTGCTTGGACTTCTTCTTTTTGGATTTCTTCTTGTCATTGCCCCCATTATCCACATCAACAGCGACAGCAATTGAAGCCGGTTTTTCAAACACCACTGGATTTTGCAGAACTTCCAGCGATGGTGTTGGCTCCAGCAATGTAGATAAACTGGGCAAGTTATCAAAAAACTTATCGGTATCTCCAACATGGGTGGTCAACTCGCTGGCGGTTTTATCAGGATAATTCTTCAGCCAATCCTCAAGTGGATCATTTAGAATCTTGGTCATCTTACCTCCATCAGATTTCGGTCCATAGTTTACAGCATTACGACGATCCACCTCATTAAGCTGATTGCTGGTCATGCTCTGCTGTGGACGCAGCACCGAAAAGTATATTTAAAAATAGACATAAAAATAAAAAATAGTAATAAAAACTTTACTTGATATGAATCCATGCGGGGCTTTTTGGGCGACGGTTGATTAGAGTATGCAGGAGTTGCATGAGCGGTTTTTTGTTGTGTCGGATTTGCCAATTGCTGTTGCTTTTGCTGCTGGCGCAGCGAAAGCTGTTGTTGTAATTTCTGATGTTGCTGTTGCTGCTGAAGTTGCTGTGCACTTTGATAGCGTTGTTGTGGATGTAACGCTTGTCGCTGTGCTCGTTGTTGTGATACTGGTGGAATTTGCCGCTCCGGCAATGAAGCCGGTATCTTAAAAAAATCAGCATTCGATACGGTGGGCTTAAATTGCATCGCCTCATAAGCACTTGGCGTGTTAAGTAACACGCTCTCATGGCGCACCGAAGGATAACGCTGCAAATGAGAAACATTATACAGATATTCATATTTTGTATGGGCTAGTCCCGTACCCGTTGTTGCATTGGCTGTACCGTGCATATGGAATGATTTGCCATTCGCTGCTCACGCCAACTCACATATTGCGGCTGCGTTGGTGGATTGCAAGAAAATGGTCCAACTGATGTTGCTGAGCGCAGCAGCGGTCGTGGGGTAATTGCATATTGTGCTCCCGAACTCATCAGATCATTGGCCACTTCACCCACCTAGCGAATATGAGTGAAATATGTACATACATATGTGTACTCACAGAGTGCAATAAATGGGAGAAAATTTTCCATTACCTTGTCCATGCCAATGTAGGGATCTGTATCGCATGTGAGGCATTTGCAGAAATCTACAAAGATTTCCTGCCATTCCTGGTCACTAAAATGATTCGTGCCATACGAAGTAACCACTTGGCTCCACATTATCTCAACTTCATACTTCGTTGGTCTATAAACAAATTCCATTTTGATTTTTAAGCTCTACGGTCATTGCCACCTGATGTTGAAAAGATGACAAAGTAAAAACGGCGTACTGTGCTGCCACTGACAACTTGCCAGTCACAATAAAAAAATTGTCGATAACTTGTCATTTTTATCGATGTTTATTTTTATATGATTTCAATTTCCTTTGCTTTCATTTTGTTTTTGTTTTTTATTTCTACCTAGCTACAGATGAAAACGTTCAAATAATGCATGTATAACAATCAATATTTAGCTTTGTTTTTGCTATTTCAAACATTTGTTAATATTTTCGGGCTTTTAAATTTACACAATCAGCTTGTAAATTATGCTACATATATGTATATATTTTGTATATATTTTTGATTTTGTTTATGTCGTATATTGAAATATGAAAACTTTCGATTAAAAATTTGTATACGAGTTACTTAACATGAGTTCAATTGAAAGTATCTTTATGTTACTTTCCTTTCTTGTTTTTGTTTCTATTTTCTTTTTGATTTAGTTAAGAGTTGAATACATATTTTTTTGTTATATAGTTAAACGATGATCAATTTTATTTGGAATGCAATCAATAATGTAATACAAAAATTTTAATAACTCGCTAGTACTCAATGCTAAAGTTAGTTAATAGTTTAATTTTTTGTAATTTGGCCAATTGTTTAGTTAAGTTAGCACATGAATAACAACAGCAAGTACACACACATGTAATAGTTGTAATATCAATAATTAGAATAATATGTAGGTAATACGTATAATTACTAGAATTCAGTATTTTTGATATGATCATGAATCACAACAATATGTTATCAATATCTCTATAGAATATACAATGTTTCATTTAGTTTTCGACGTAATATCAGTGACAAATTACATTTCAATAGTTATATAGTTATGCAGGTAGCAATATACAATATTTACTTTTATTTTGATTCAATCGATTTCTTTTTGTTTCAAAATCAATGAATTATTCTTTAACAATGTGCTATATATTTAAAAGTTGCAGCAGCAATAAAAATTAAAAAAAAAAACTCGTACATAAAAACAATTAAAATCAATTCTGATCAACAACATTCTCTCTTTGGAACAGTTAGCTATAGCTTATAAATAATAAAAAACCAATACAAATATAAATATATGTATATAGTATTGTTAAGTATATAGTATAGTTTAGTATAGTGTATATAGTTGTATATAATTATGCATGTAAGTATATGACGACGAACGGCAACGTGAATAGTGTCCGTGTTCAGTACGGCTCAGTCTTCTGCTAAAACTCAACGCAATGATGGATTTAAAAGCGAAATGACATTAAATGTGTATATGAGGACGTCTCTTCATTTTCTTCCTAGCTTTATTCCTGGGATGCACACGAGACCTTAGGCATTGTTGTTTTCGCCGCAGCATTGTATGCAGTCCATGCAGTTGTGCTACCTGTTGCCATCGCTTTTACGGCTCATACTCGATGAGGTCAGTTGCAGCTACAAAACAAAAAACAATTTAATATTCAATTTTCCAAAAAAGTGTAATATAGAATTTCGAAAGCAACATGCAACCAGTGGGTGTGTGTTTTTTTGTCTAGAAAATGTGAGTGCGTGCATTAAAAAACTGACCTCTTGTCCTTGCATTATTATTTGTGGTGTTCTTAAGCTTAACGTGTTGCAACTACACGCACAACAAACAAGTTTCAAAAGTGACAGCAACAAACATACAAACAACATTTAGAAGTGTACAACAGATATGTAGATAGAAAGACAGCGATACAGTGGATGTGTGGTTTTTGTCAAGTATTAATACTATTAAACAATTGAAACGCACCTGCATTGAGCGAATGGTGTCCAACAAAGCTTTCTTCTCCTCCAGCAGTATGCTAATATCATCCTGTGCTGCCTTCAAATACGAGCGCAACACCTCTGTTTCCTGCTTGGTCTTGTGCCTATCAGAATTAATTGAATTGCAAATTATTTGTGATTAATATACAGATATAATTACTTCACTCACCTGTAATTGTCAGTGTTGACTTTGGAGTCGACAAGCTGCTTGCGCAGCTGCTCGTTGTCCAGCTTCATTTGCTGCATGACCAGTTGCATAGAAAGCAGCTCGCGATCTCGTTCACGCGGTGCACCAAACAAGCCACTGGCTCCCAGCGATTGCTGTTGCTCAGCGCTCAAGTTTGTATCTGCAATAGGAAATACATGTTTATATATACATATATATATCATTAAATAAATGACTTGCCTATTGGCTGTATTTGAAGTTGACCATCCTTGTCACGCTCTAAATGCATGCGGCCAATGCACAGATTGATGGGCACTGGACCCGGTGAGGTAATATTAACAGGCGGTCGATCCTCCAGCAAATTGATGCGTACATTCTCCAGATTAATCTACCAGCAAAACGAAGAAATTAACTTTTAATGACATCAGATCGTACAATCTCTAGTCAAGTTACCGTCACAGGCATGGGCGGGGAAATGATCTCATCCTCGGCCAAGTCACCCAGGCCAATCACTGTGCTCATCGACAAGTCCAGACTAATGTCCTTGACGCGTATCTCCGCATGGTGCGTAAACCAACTGCAATACGAACAATTGTTATTTATTGCATAACGCGAATTAAATCCATATGAACTTACCTTTGTATGCGCTTGCGATCGATGATGCCTTCAATTTCCTTGGGCATGTTTAAGGTCTCCTCAAGGCGCAGTCGAATGCAGGGCGGCGCTTCTGGATTGTATGGCGCCAGGTTCCAGGCTTTGCAGCGTGCCCCAAACTTGGTCTGCAAGTGGCGGGGATAGTATAAATAAATAGAGCGAGCTAAGAGGTTGGCTAGAATTCAAATTGAAGCCAAGCGCAAGCGAACAAACTACACAACACATGCAAAGCAGTAGGCACACACATGCTGTAAGTGTGTGTGTGTGTGAGTATGCGAGTGCTTAAAAGAAGGTGTGTGTGTGTGGGTGAAAGAGAGATGTGTGTGTTTACTTGTTTAATTTGTGTTTTAATTTCAAGTTTATTCTTGTTGTTTAAAGCTAAAGGTGTTAGTCGTTTGTAATCGTTGTTGTTGTATTGGTGTTAGTGTTGTTGTTGTTGCTTCTTTTTTATTGTTGTTGTTATTGTTATTGTAGTGTTGTTGTTGTTGTTAGCTTAAAGAGTTCGTCTTCGCCCAGCTGGGCTGTTAACGCCTTCACAACCTAAGTGTTTAAGCCAATTTGCAACCAAAGAAATTAAACAAACCAATCAAAACCATAAAACCACAAACAAAATATTCAAACTTATAAATTGGAATTTTTCTACAAAAAAAATCTAGTTTTCTATTGATTAAAAAGTATATAATATATGCTATTATATATTTTGTTAAATAGGTATTATAATAGGTATTATAATGGCCTGGCAGACTCGCTGTAGTCGTTGGATGGGCATGAGGCGGGGGCATGCTCAAAAAACACATTCGTATCAATAAAATATTCAATTCATCAACAAAAAACAAAGCTGCCTATTGTTGTTAACACATTTGACAGTCGTAGAGACATATTTTGTATATATAGTTATTTCAACATACTTATTATCGTTTAACTACTTAACTAATTGGCCAAAAACGCTTTTCAACAGCATTAGCGCTGGCAATTGAAGCCAAAAATAAAAATTAATAGTCAACTACAAAACATAATAAATTTATAATTAATCTCAAAACCAAAACATAGTTAATAATATTTATGTACAGAAGCAGCATTAAACCAAAAGATAGCTTTTAATTAAGTTTAAAAAGAAATTTCAATTTTGTAGTTTAGCTTTGATTTTTATACCTTGTTCGCTTGATGCGCGATCTGTTTTTGTTGTTGTTGTTGTAGAAAGGTGTTGTTTGTTGTAGTTTTAGTTGTTGTGTCATGTTGTTGTTGTCATTAATCAATTTACAAAGTGTTCGTTGTTTAACAGAGTAAATTATACGTTGAGCACAATATTTTGTTTAATTAGCACACATTGAGATCATTTTGATTGTTTTTTTTTTTAGATGAAAACATATTTCATTTTTTTTTTCGTTTTGAGAAGAGAGAAAATATAATGAGAAAATGATTATATGAGAAGTTATCTTACAGTAAAATGTAAAATTCAAATAAATAGTTTAGACCAAATATTAGAATTTGTTTTGTTGATTCAGATAAAAAGTTATCGAAACATGCAGAAACATTATGTAAAAGTTGAGCGAAATAACATTGAATTTTGGCAAGAAAATAAAAAGAAAAGAAATTATGTTTTTATATATATATACAAAAACACAAAGAAAACCAAAGAAAATTCAATATTAATTCAGTTAATTAACAATTAATATAACTGACAGCGTAACGCACCTGCAACTCATCCCAGGGAATGGCGCCGCATTCATCACAGGACACAGCTGCCACCTGCAAACGCACCGAGGATTTGGAGCCCTCCTGCTGACGTATCACCTCCACTGTGGTCAGCCTGCAATAGATTAATATGCAATTAATTTACAAATTAAATCGACAATTCAATTTTCGCTTTTCAATGCAACCTAAAGGTGGCCATGGACACAAGATCACGTCGTCGCCACGTGCTGCCTTCTGAGGGTTCTGAGGGCGAGGACATGTTTGTCTTGTAGCTGCTGGGCTCTTCGTACACCTCGCTGGCCACTTCGACAGGCGATGCCTTCATATTGCTGTCATTGGTGAATGGATTGAGGCGGAACATCACATCCATGCAGTCCATCGTCTTGTCATCGCCCATGACAATGGCAAAATTCTCCGAATCGGAGCTAATGTCGCTCTGCACCGAGAACGTGTCGCTGGCGTCATCGTTGGGCGTGCCCGACTTGATGGCCGAATCAATGGAAGTCATAAAACTGGAGAAGCCCTTCTTCATCGACAGCAAACCCGAATTGATTTCCTTGGTGATGCTGGGCACTGCATCGTTGCCGCCGCTTGAACGTATCGTTGTGTTCTTCACACTCTTCGGGGCTGTAGTTGTCGAGGTCGATTGTGATTGTGATTGCATGGAGATGCCAGTGTCGGGTCGTGAACCCTGACTTGGCGTTGAGGAAGCCAATGTTGGAGTGCTCTGTATCTGCACATTATATCTGCCGAAAAGATGCAATTAATTATATTTTTTCTTCAGCATTACATTGTTACATTCTTACCCATGTGTATTCGGATTGGATATGTGTATGCCACTGTCAAAAGGCGGTTCATTGGTCACTGGCGAGGGCGTCTCTACGCTGCCAAACGTATTGCTCTTCAGCTGATCCAATGGCGGTGGTGTTGGCCAAGTTATATTGCCGCCTGTTAAATGTAAATATTTCATATTTAATTTCTGTTTAAATTGCATTTGAACGATACGTTTATTTTACAATATTTGTTAGCTAGCTAATATCGCTTGGTGTTAGTTAAGTACGAAAAACATGCGAGTTAAGAAATAAGGGCGTGGTTTCGGCAGCTACTACTTTAGGTGATATTTAACATTGTCTTAGCACTACAAATTGTACACTAATTTCTTGATAGTGAAACTAAATCAAAAAGTTTAATGTGCACAAGATCAATCAACGTTTAAATCAGCCAAAATAATTAGAAAATTATCAACCTTTTTGCATAACTTTTATTTATCAACGAATTCTGTGAAACTGAACTTATCTTGAATGTTTCTCTAGAGTAAATAAAGAAATCACGTTATTGATTTTAATATTGCGAAACCACGCCCTCTTTTTGGGCAGGTTTATGAACAAGTGGCATAAAATCCTAGGTAACCAACCTATAGATTGATTACAAAATTGAAAGCACAAAAATACAGCAGTAAAAGCATAATGAAATTGCACGATAAATAAAAATAAAACTGTTCCTAGGGAATCACAAGGGGGGACGGTGAGAACTACGTGTGATTTGCTATTGTTTAACAATTATTGCTCGCTAGGGACATCGAGAGAGAGAGAGAGAGAGAAAAGGGGACACCGTTTTTTTTTCAGTTTGTTAGTAGCGTTAGCTAGCGCTTAGTTGGTTAATACTTTTGTTGTATATGGATTTTAAAACTAAAGTTAATTTTTTTAATAATAATAATAAGGAGAGAGAGAGAGAGAGACAACAAAAGAAATATAAATTCTTACTATTCATGTGTAAATCATCACCCAAACTAGCTGAATCGGGTAAGACACTTTCAGCATCACCACCACTTGATTCCTTACCAGGTGTTGGCGATGGCATCACCAGGGTCACCTCGATCTGTGGCACCACACACCCAAATATTATGGATTTCTGTTGATTTTGCTATAAAACACGAAAGATTAAAATTAGCGAGAGAAGGGCAAGTGATATTAGTATGACGACGAACCTTTTGCAATATGCGCTCGGCATCCAGATTAAGAAACGTGGACATTTCATTGAATTCCTCGGCGAGTCGCAGCAGAAACAGCAATTGATAATGATCGATTTGCAGGCTAACCAAATTCGAAATATGCGCTATTGCATGCATATCCGCACAGCGCTCCACAGGCGCTTCTTTTGTGGCAGCTGCAGCTGCTTGCGGCATACGCACATCTTCCTCGCTGAGAAACGGATTGCGTGGCAGTGGCGGCAGCGATGGCAACGGTGCCAATCCCATGCTTTCCATTTGCGAACTCGCTGCACTCTGGCGTCGCTGCTCCAGCTCCAACTGGGCTTGTGCCTGAGCTTGGCCGGCATGCAGCCAGAGCGTTATGGGCACTGCATCCACAAATGGTATGGATTTGTTCGGGCCCAAGGAGCGTGCGCCCAGAAAATCCACCCAAATGGGATCCAGTTTAATGCACCACACATCACGCGGCTCCGACCACATGGCATAGCGTGACAGGTACTGCGTGGATGCAGATCGTGGCAGCTGTGCTTGCGGCGACATGGGTGCTGCTCCTGCTCCTGCTCCTCCTGCTGCTGTTGGCATCATGCTCACATCCGAGGCAGCCACATGCGATAGTATGCGATCCGTGACAATGCACATATCCCCATCAACCGATGGAAATCCGCTGCCGAAGACGAGAGATCCCTCTTGTAGGGAGTGCAAGGCCTGTGCTAAATCCGCACGGGAACTGCCCATTTCACGTATGTTGGTGAGGGCGAAACGTGAGATCTGTATTTGCATTGTTTTGGGTCGATCCTTTTGATTTGGCGCATCCAGCGCCGCTTCCATGACCACGCGCGGCATAATCGCCTCCACCTTGACATCCATGTACATCAGATTTGGCTCCTGTTCCACGCTCAACGCAGCGGCCATCTGTGTGCCATTGGAGCCATTCGAGGCAATTGATGAGGCAATCGAGCCGCGCGTACTCTGCGACTGTTGTTGCGGCTGTTGCGGCTGCAGTGTGGCCTGGGAGCCGACGCTGGTGCGCAGCAAACTCTCGTGCAAATTCAAGCCAAAGGAATTCAACCACAATATCGAGCTGAGATCAAAGTGCACTTGCAACGGATTGATGTGCACAAACATCTTCGAAGGCGGCACTGAAAAATATGCAAAGGATATTAGCAATATACTTCATTTGTTATATAATCGATTTACTCACGTGGAAATACAAAATCACCGGGATAGTAGAAATACGTATATTCGGCGTGCACAATTGGCATCTCGGCGGGAAACGAATAGCGATCCTTGTCACCTGCAATCAACAAAGACATATTAGCTTAAATATTCAATTAGTTGTTGAATAGTTTTGACGACCAACGGCACAAGCGAAGTAGCCAGGCATGGCTTATATCTACAGATCATTTAATGTCTGCTAGCCATGGGAAATGCTCGATTTGATCTAGAACTAAATGCCAAGCTTGTTTGAGAGTCTTCTACCTAATATCAATATTGAAATATAGGACTTAGAAGGTGCTACATTTAAGCTAAATAAATACTATACATTTATAGATTTAGTTCTATAAATCATCTATCTTACTATATATCTTTTGTATAGAATAAAAAGAATCGAGTTAAAACTACACTACACTTTTAATATGGAATTCAAACTTGAAACTATGTTAAGTTTAGAATGTAAAGCTCAAACGACAAATTTACTTTCATTGTTTTGAAACCATATAAGTTTATGTGGTCTTTAAAGGCAGAAGTAATTATTTCTGTAACACCTATTTAAAATAATCTTAATTTTTCGTACTAAATATATGTTTATATGTAAATAAATATTTATATGACTTATTTTTAGTTTATTTTCAGCTTTAGTATGAACGATAAAATGTAACAGAAAAATTATTTCAATTTTAAAAAATCCTTACTTCTCATACCAAAAATATAATTAATAAATTGCTCTGTTCGCTACACGATATGATTCATCCTTTAAATATTTAAAGCAGCTGCAGCATTCCACATCTCTGCATACATATATTTATCTATACAATAACGATCTGTTTTCTGATTCAGCTATGCCTGGCAGGCGTGGCGTATGCGTGATATTCACCTGAGGAACGGCTTTTCCTTTTGTGTTGTGCTACAATTAACAACAGCAACAACAACAAACGACAGAGGCACAACAAAAACAACAAAAGCGGATGTGTGACAAAAGTGTGACAAATGGAATGATGAGGTTTCAGTTTCGTGATGGCAAATAAAAATGCATGAGTTATGTAAATGCACAAAACACAAAATACAAAAAGCAAACAAATGCAAGAGAGAAAGAGAAAAAAGAGAATTTAGCGTATTAACATTAGTTCGAATAATGTAAAAGCGTTGATGTGTGTATCAGTGTGTGTAAATGTGTTATTAGCCTTGATTTGTAGTACTTTTTAACAGGCTTTAAATTAAACAATTCATGTTAATATGTCTAAAACGTATGTTAAATTTATCTAATTTTTTTAGCAAAGTTATAACTTTTAATTACTGTTAATAATTCAATTCAATTATTATTTACAGCTTGTCACAGCTGTGTTAGCCTTTAACACAAGCGTTGATTTGAATTTACTGTTAGTGCTGAGATGTGTTTTTGGAGATGTTGTGTAAGGATTTGATAAACTGCATCACTACTCATACCTGAAACAAACTCCTTGGGCATTTGCTTTTTACCCGACGTCGTCACACGATACAAGGTGAAGTCCTCGATGCGCAGAATGACACACGAACTCATCAGCTTGGCCAGATTCTCCAAGGTATTCCGCTGCTGCGCTGCCTGCGAGAATTGACTGCTTGCCGAGGCATTCCCTGAGCCTCCTGAGCCAGAACCGCCCAAAACTGATGCTGCTACGCCGGCTGCAGTCGGAGTGCTGCTGCTATTGGAGCCAGTTCCACCGTTGCCAAAGTGTGAGCTCAACAGCGAAGCATTCAGCATGATGGGCGAGGCTGGAGCACTGCGTTCCAGTGGCGCATGCATTGCGGGTCGATTGGGTTGGCTCAGATTCAGTACAGCCTCCCGAAAAGCATTCAAGGATTCTTTGAGCCACAATGCTGGCGCCACCGACGCCTCCTTGTATTTAGCCCAATGTGAGCGATCCGATTTGGCCAAATGATAGGGATAATAGTCAACCTGAAAGGCTGTAACCGACACCTGCAAGGCGCCGCCCTTGTCCAGCTCCGGATAACTGGAGCGACCATCGCCCTCGTCGTCACACAAGTGCAGATCGATGCGCTGGCTGAAGAAATGATACGAAGTCTCGCGCACATCGAATGCATTGAACATTCGCTGAGCGGTTGATGTGTTAACCGATTCCGAGAGACGATTTTGCTGCTGGGCAACCTGCGCCTGGTACTCGGGGAGCGTCTATGGAGGAGAAAACAGGGGGTTAAACAATGATGCATCAACAACAAATCTCTACTATACTTTTTGATACTCGTTACACTTTTAAGGGGATTTCTAAGAGAAGAAAAGGTGTCCACATTTCAGTTTAAACCACAGCTTTCATTTTCTTATTGAATAGTTTAATTGTTAAGTCAAGGCAGTTAACGGCGAGAAATTAGCTTCAGAAAATTCATATCTTTTTGCAAACAATTTAATCAGTTCTTCGACCTCGCCTTGAGCGTAACTAATATGATTTGGCTAGAGACCACAATTTGCTACGACTTTAAATCAATTTACGCTCACCTGCAACTTCCGTGCCGCTTTCGACTTTTGCGTAGCATGTGTGGCGGCCTTGATGAGTCCCGACAGCGAGTCCACAAAGTGCAAGGCTGCCTTCAGCTGGGAGTCCGTCAACACCCACAGCAGATCATCCAATATGAGCACCAATCGTGAAGCCAACAAACTGCAATCGGCCAACCGTTTTCTGATCGTAATCCGACAACGCGCATGATTCGTGAGCAGACGCAGCGGCGTTAAGGACTTGTCCTGGGTGGAACTAGCCTCGATGCGTACTGTTTGCCAGGAGAGCTCCTTGAAGATCAGTATGATACCCTTGTGTCCATCCTTAAGTCGGGTGGAACGCAAATCAGCGCTAGCCCATTTCGGATTCTTGGATTCGACACGAATGCGGGACATTTGCACAGAGGCTGTGAAGGCGGCGCTGACAAAATTGACGTTGACCGTGTTCACCACAATGGTGATGCCATCGACCACCTTGTGTATGAAGCTGTATTTACCCTGAGGCACTTGTGGCAAGGCAGCCGCAGACGTTGAATTCCCTCCGCCCGCATCGCGAGCTGTGGGATTGCAGGTCTCGATGGTGATGCGCACCTCATCAAGTGTCTATGCATAAACATAAAAGATGATTAGAATGCGCGACTACATCAAAGAACACTTAAACCAATTTAACCTTACCAGCGTTATGGGCACACTCTTGAGCTTTGTCCAGCTAATGCGAAAGGAGACATGATTGCACCACGCTGACGTCAAACGCAACCAACTGGGCAACTCCAGCAGCTCGGTGAGAACACGTTCATCCAGTTCCAGATTGGATAGCTCACCCTCGCCACGGAAAGTGCTCAAATTGATTTTGTCCGATGAAAGATTTTTTGTATAGCTGCAAGAAACAAAAACATAAGACAACATAAAGATGTTAGTCAAGACTGAATGTTCGTTATTTCAGCTTCACTGAGCTGTCATCGCTCATTTAATAGCAACAAGTGGCGCCAACCCAAGAAGACGGAGAGATAGAGGAACGAACGACCTGTCAGTTGCCATCAATTGACCCATTTCTAGTTAATGTTCTGCATGCATAATTGAAATCTAAATATTGATTGATTCGACAACGATGTGGAGTTCCATGCTGACGTATCTATTCGAGTTGTAGGTAAGTAATTGGTATGTAAGTGGCAATGTAATTGAATGGCAATCGGGGGAAATAGAATCAGCTGGGGCAAACTATAAATATCTTGTAGGACAATCAAGGACTCAAGGCGCAGAGGGTAAAAATAAATTTGTGTCAATGTTTCTAAGAGTGTAAAGGTATTTCCTAATCCTCAGAATAGTTTAGTACAACTTATTTTACTACAAAAAAAAGTCTCACGCTAAATAAATACAGAAAAAAAATAATACGTAAACATGAAACATGTAAAAAAAACTTAATTTATAAAATGAATAAACCATCAAAGGAAGCGAATAAGAATGAAACTAATTGCAATCTAAAATGTTGAGATTCATTGAAGTTTTGGCATTTTATTCTCTATTTATCCATATACATACATCCTTTATATTGTAGTAAACTTTTCCATTTCTGCTGTTTAGCTTTTCTACTTGAAAGAATTTAAATTAAAAGTTGGTCTAATGAAAATCTAATAACTTATACTAGTCCGATTATCATTAATCTTTATGTAAACAGTAAATAATGTGCCCATTAGGATATCAAGATGGTGTCGCAAATATTAAAAAATAAAAAGGGGAATTTACCCGGCTAAAAAAGTTTATTTAATTGAAACTTTTGGGTCGATGATGAAACTTTTTACTTTAAGAAGAAGCTCCCCGTTTTATTTATCCTGTTGGGTGCTGACTAAGGGCGGGTGGCTTCAAAGCGGATAAAAGGCAACAAGTTTGCTTTGCATTTACACGTTAGTCTTGTTAAAAAGTTAGTTTGTTTGCAGCTTAATTGCGTGGAAAAAATCTTGGGCACATGAAAGCAAGACTTAAAGCACAAGGCCCCAAAGACAAGACAAATAAAAGCGCCAACTTTGTGTACGCACCACACATACACTCGTATTATATAGTTATTTATATACATACATGTGTCGTGTCGCAGGAGCGTACTGCCTATGGAAATCGATAAACATACTGAAAATGATAGAGCAGTAAAGAGAAAGCTATATTTATAGCCCTTATTATTGGAAGTTCAAGTGGAATTTTTTGTGGCTTCTAAATGAAAGAATTTATATACGTCAAGAAGAAAATATAAATTTAGAATCTCTCTTTTCTTTGACAATAACACTTTAAGGCCATTGTAAGATAGTGAAGTAAACTCTGATCTACTGTTATACGTTATATGTAGTATGTACATGCAGATTTTGACAACTAATTAGAAATAAAGTTAAAAATAAATCTATTGTATTTTTGTTAAGTTTATTTTCTGTATACTTCGTATAGACGCTTTAAATATATGTTCGCTTAAACTTTTTAAAAATGATAATTACTAATTCTTAAATTTCGACTATATTCGTGCTGTACATATAAAGGTCATTTGTTTAATTAAAACTTATTCGTTTGCTTAGCTAAAACTTTTACCAAATTCAAATGTACACCTAAAACAAATTTCTTGTTTTGTCTTGCTAAGTTGACTGACAGCTCTGAATGAAAAGGTCAATGATGGGGCCCAAGTCTCTCACCCCCTGCAATCCGCGCCTGTGCAGTTAGCATGTTCTGTTATTTATGCAGCTGGCAGGACACATTCTCATGTACACAAACATGCATGGAAATAAGCAAAACATATTGTGGAGATCTTAAAAATTGAATTGGGCAAAGAGCCGGCGGCGCCTCTAAAACATCAAATTTTAAATTGAAATTGAAATTGTTTTTATTATGGCAGAAGCGTAACGATGTGCGTGTGGGTGTGTATGAGAGAAGGAGAGAGTGAGAGGGAGACAGGGAGAGCAGCCTCATCAATCCACTTGTTACGCTCTAAAATAAAGTCGAGAGGTGGGAGAGCGATAAACGATAATGATAACAAAGTAGCTCTCCCTCACCCCTGTTAAATGCCGCCGCTGTGAAGCTGCAAAAAGAATACACACACACACACACACACAACCGCGTACAAAGACAACGGCATTGAGACAACAACAACAATAACTAAAAACGCGAGCTGTTGCTCGCCGCAGCTTGGAAAAATCAATTAAATTTCCCACAGTAAATAAATGATGGCGCCCCATGCTGCCAGGTCTTTTAATTAGCATAGCTTTTTTTATTATTGTAATGCAATTTTGCGCTAACTCGGTTATAACGATGCTGGTGACAACACTTACATGGACAAATGTTTGAGCAATTGGTTTTTTATCAACGAGACCATTTTGCGACGTCAGCAGAGGCAGCAAAGGCGGTTGGAATGTAATAAATCTCGCTACAGTAGCGATCCAATAACAACAACTACACGATGAACAGCAATAATGATAATAATCTCACTCAGCAGCACATTATTGCATTAATTGGAATCGAGATGAGGAGGCACAATAGGAGCACTTGATTTTTTCTTTTTCTTATTCTATGTATATGATTCTTATTGGAAAACTGGTATTTGTGCTAACGAGCTCGTTAGTTATACAAGCACTTTTGGCATTGGGTTTCTTGTTAAATTTTCGTCAGCATTAGTCATAATTTTTTATGGTTTTTGATAGATATTCGTTATAATTAGCTCTTATCATTCATATTATGTGCGCCCTCAAGAAAATCACTGTTCACAATCAAACAAGCAGCTGTCAATTTTTTCTTGTGACTTTTGTCATTTGATTTTGTTGCAGCGCCGCCTCGCGCGTCATTCGCACTAAAACGAACGATTCGCCAAATTTTACTTGTCTCGCGTCGTTATTTTAGCAGCACAATAAACAACACCCGCACTCGATAAATAAATAATTAAAAACAAGACCGTAGTCGTCATGCAAAACAGTGCTCGATTCGATTACATACAACTTTAACAGTTTTCATACAGTGTTAATAACATTACTTGCTAGTATTTTTTCTACAATCAATTGAATTACATCTAAAACAATTTTTGTACATCTCTAATTACAATTTTTATTCAATTATTTTATCAATTCTAATATTTGACCCAAATTGTTTTGACCGACATCCCATTTGATCACAATATTGCGAATGAAGTTCTACAATCAAAGTAACAGCTGCTAGTTTTGCTGTTGTTTAACATCTCCATATGAGTACTAACAGCGACGTAACACCTACAGCTGTTATCATAAGCTAGTTATTTTATACTGCTATAAATACAACCAACATTTCGATCAATTTGAGTTGCCAATCAACGAGGCAAATGACTCATTTAAATTAAAAAGGTTGAAGTCTTATCATTAGCCGGTTTTTGAATGTGCTGCGCAAATAACATGCTAAACAGATGAAATGCTCATTATTCAATTCAAGATTATTTACACATTATTTAATTTGTTCCAAGTAAGGCTCCAAATTAAAATAAGTTTTCATTATCGTATGACATTGTCGACGCAATTCTTGGAAATTTTTTTATTGATAGATTTAAACAACAGTTAACAAAATCTTCCATGTTACAGATCGACTATATGCGATGTTGGGATGTCCTATAAAAATGTTAATTATTTTTAATGTAAAATCAATGTGTAGATATACAAATCTTCAATAACATTGGTGTGTGCACTTTTGTATATTTTGAATTTAACTGTTGCTAACATATGTTAACTCTATAGTCGAAATAACAACACTCAGCTCGAAGCAGGAATTATCGATATTATCGATTATACCAAAACAAAATAATACTACTACTTTTTTATTCAGTACTGAAAACAAGCATTACACAGCACTACAAGCTTGCATACATTTTGCGTTTCACACAGCATACTGCAGCTACTACTGTCAAAAATTAAAAGCTTGTCTGTTTGTGATATAGAAGAAATCAATTGGTATCCATTCGATTGACTCAGTGCGCGAAACTGTGCAATGTCGAGTGGCGATGCAGTGGTTGCTTCTGTGGACGAACTAGTCGAGCGCGTGGTCGAAGTTACCGCCTGCACAGCCGATGAGGCCAAACATTACCTGGGAGCCTGTGCCAACGATGTCGCTGCAGCAGTTGCATTGTTTTTCGAACAAGGTGGCAGCTCTGCCACCGCTGCTGCTGCAGGCGGCGGCACTGCCTCCACTTCGTCCAGTGCTGCCATCCAGGACGATGACGAAGTGCGTGCTCCCATTGCTCCCGTGCGCGAACAGCTGCTTCTACCGGAGGATGACAATTTTTTTGCGTCCGGCAGCAGCAGCAACAGCAGTCGCTTGTCTCGTATGACGCAGCGCGTAAAAGTCTGTCCACTACGGGACTTTGCACGAGAGGGCGCCTTAATGGAGGAACAATTGCAGGCGACGGGCCTCTACTCCGATGCTAGCACACATCGTCGGCGTCGTGAGCGTTCCGCTCAAATGGTTGTAGCTGGCCAGGCGCTGCTCAACAGCCATCGGTCTAGTGCAGCTAGCTCTAGCTCCAACTCGACCTCATCCCGCCTTGGTGATCTCTTCCGGCCGCCCACTGATATTCTGTATTCGGGCTCATTGGCGGCGGCTCGCGAATTTGCCAGCAAACGTGAACGCTGGCTGCTAGTAAATGTGCAGAGTGATAACTTTCAATCGCAGACCATGAATCGTGATGTCTGGAGCAGCAAGGACCTAAAGCAACTAGTTCGCAGGCAATTTGTGCTCTGGCAGGTGGATGACGATAGCTCCGAAGGTCGACGTTTTGTCGCCTTCTATCATTGCGCTAAGCTGCCGTATTTATGTGTCATCGATCCACGAACCGGGGAAGAAGTTTGGCGCAGTCCCGAGCCCAATCAGCAGAATGTATTGCCTGACTTACGGCAATTTCTGCGTGATCATCGCGACTTTTCGCTGGAGGAGGCGAGCACTTCGAAGCGAGCGGCCATTCAAATCGATGACGATGACGATGAGTTAGAGGAGGGAGCAGCTTCATGCTCCTCATCGACAGCAGGCACGCCCAAGAAACGTGCACGTCTGCTGGAGCTCACCGAGGAGGAGCAACTTGAGCTAGCCATTAAGAATTCCATGAATGAGAATGGCGGCGGCGGCAACAGCGCACCAACGAAATCCGGGAGCAATTCCAACGCTGCGGCCAATAGCGATTGCGAGAGTCTCGAGGAATTCGATGAGGATGAGATCAAAGGTATTGCCATCTCTTATGAAACCCAGCTGGGCACTCAGTTGGAGGAGTTAACGGCACTTAAGTTGCGTCTCCTGAACTCCAGCGGCTCGGATGAAGTTGTCCAGTTGCGTTGGCCGTCGGATACGAAACTTAAGACCTTGCGTCTCTATATAAGGCAAACGCACAAGCACATACCGCTGGAGGGTTACAAGTTAATCTGTGCCTTTCCACGCAAGTCCCTGGAGATGGAGCATAATGAGTCTACGCTCAAAGAATTGGGACTGCATCCCTCCGCAAATGTGCATCTCACGCTTGACGAATAGATTTGCACATGATTCATATTTATTTTAAACTATCTGTCATTCTGTCTCCAACGCCCTTTCCTGTCTTCTACTCCACATGAATTAAGCACATTAATATATTGCTAAAAATAATTTTAAGTGAAACAGCATTGAATAAAAATCATCAAATTGAAGTTGCCCATGCCAAAATTCAATATTTATATTGTTGGAGACACTACAAATTCTGAATTGTTTGAGTGAATTATCAAGAATCGGAAATGTAGTTTATATACTTAATTTTTTTAAATGCGCGCGAATATTTGTGTCGTCTGGCTAATTAAATGGCAAGACATTTACAATTTCGTTTTTATTTTTCATAAGCTGGCAACGCTCACAACATATGTTTTCGCCAAACGCTAGTGTGGCAAGGCCATGCATGCGCTTCCACAGGCATTTCAATACTACAGCAAAACAGCGGCAAATTAATAAAGTTCTGAATGAAACTAAAGTTGTAAAAATGGTTAAATGTTGCTGTAAAATCGTACAATAATAATTTATTTGTAGAGTATATAAACAATCCTTGTAAATATTCGTTTCCAAGTAGCGCATTAACGGGTCGACAATCCCGAATAAATCAGAGTATAAATTCATTAGATGCCCGTTTAATGCCAAGCAGAAAACTCGCCACGTACAAAATTGTGTAAATAATCACAAAACCCGCAACGAATTAGGTGTCTGATAAAAATATAAAACAAAAACCAAATGCTGGCATTAACATGTTTTCCGTGAGAGGGGCGTGCAATAATCAGTAGAAGAAGGAGGAAGAATAGAACCATCCATCAACACAACACAACTACACAATAACAGTAAACAGTAAACACACGCACATAATGGACGAGAAGCTGAAATATTCGCTGCTGCGCGGCGAACTTGTGGACACACAAAACATATGGACGAGGTGAGTGCGGGGCAACTGTATACCGGGTACCCACAAAAGGATTGCGAAATATGGCATAAGAGAGAATAGTTGTCTTTTTTCTTCTGTCCGTCCGTTCAAGTATCCGTCAGATAGTTAATCTGTAAAATTGGAAGTTAACATTGGTGTAAGATTACATCTCACTTATTAACTGTTACATCTCAACGAAACAAGTTCAACAAATTCTCAACTTGCTCAGTTCTCCAACTTTAATTGATTTATTTTAAAACTTGTTTGCAGGCACGAGAAGCGTGTTTGGTTCATCACCCTCTTGACGGGCACCTGTATGTTGTACTCCACCAGGACAACTATGCCGCTGCTTGTCCCCGCCGTAGCTGCCGCACAAAAATGGAGCAAAACAGACTCCGGTACCGTGCTAAGCTCTTTCTTCTGGGGTTATACGTTGACTCAGGTGCTGGGCGGCTATTTTAGCGATCGTTTTGGCGGACAGCGTGTAATATTGTTGGCTGCTTTAGGTTGGTCCGTCATTACCTTTCTTATGCCCACCATCATCTGGTCGGCGGCGTCCGTTAAGAGCTATGCGATACCTTTAATTGTCACCATACGCATCTTGAATGGCGCCTTGCAGGGCGTTCATTTTCCTAGTATGATCAGTCTGACCAGCCAGGTGAGTTTGCCAACAAATTTAGTGCTTCTATTATTTAAATATCATTCTCTATTTTATAGAATCTCTGCCAGAATGAGCGTAGCAGCTTTTTCGGACTACTCACCTCGGGTTCCGCGATGGGCACGCTTCTCACTGGCATTATGGGCTCCTTTGTGCTCGATTATTTCGGCTGGTCGTATGTCTTTCGAGTGATTGGGTTAATGGGCTTTGCCTGGGCGCTGGTCCTGCGCTACTATGCCATGGCTGGCGAACGCAATCGGATCATCAACATTGCGACGCCGGCGCGTTTGTGTGCCAACAAAACGCCAGCGGAGACCACGGTGCCCTGGTTGCGCTACTTCAGCCGTTTATCCTTTTGGGCCTGTGTGCTGACGCATGCCTGCGAGATGAACTGCTTCTTTGTGCTGCTCTCGTGGTTGCCCACCTACTTCCACGATGGCTTTCCACATGCCAAGGGCTGGGTAGTCAACATGATACCTTGGCTGGCGTTACCGCCCTGCACCTTCTTTGCCAAATACCTAACTACGCGGTTGATAGCCAGGGAATGGTCCACGACGACGGTGCGCAAGTTGATACAAAGCTGCTGCTTTGCTGCACAGAATGCAGCATTGTTTGTGATGAGTCGCACAACAGATTTCCATACAGCACTCATCTGTATGACCATCATCATTGGCGGCACCGGGTTCCACAATAATGCAGTTACCGTGAATCCGCAGGATTTGGCTCCACTGCATTCGGGCAGCGTTTTTGGACTGATGAACACAGTGGGCGCCATACCAGGATTCTTGGGAGTCTATCTTGCGGGACACATTCTCGAATTGACGCAGAGTTGGCCGATGGTATTTAGTGCAGCGGCTGGCATTAATCTGATTGGTTGGATCATATTCCTAGTCTTTGGCTCGGCTGAGGCGATTGTATAAGAAGCAACTGAACATTCTCTGGACAAATTCTCCATCTCCAAAAAGAAGGCAGAATCAATAGTATTTATTGCAAATGTGTAAATAGTTTAAGATAGAACAAAAGCAAATTGCTGCTAGCGTGATAAGTTCAAATAACCCATAAATTGAACATATATACACTATATATGACGCATGCCACGAAACTAAAGATAATGATAAAAACAAAACCCATTAAAGCTCGTTGTCAATCAGCGCAAGTCGGAAATTGTATTTTTTAAATGTCAGACAATGTTAGTGATAAACAAAATGAGATTAATTGCAGTTTCTTCAAAATTAAAACAGATTTTTCATTATTTGTAGTGTTATCAATATGTTCAATTTATTTGCAAACAGTTGTAAGAGCAATAGAATGAGGAAATTGTGTAAAATTAATTTGTTATTTATTTTACGCATTGCAATTTATTGGAACCAATTTTTTAGTTTGCGATTGCAAAGCGAAATTAGCACGTTCGCAATATATTAATTATTCACAATTAAAATCCGCAATATTAAATTTGAAACGAGATAAATGGCGCGTCAATTGAAAGGTATTTTTTGTTCGGTATTTTCCGTATATTCGCTGTACTTGATCAGGCAACGCAGTTTATGTATAGTGTTGAACAAAGCCACTTTGAAGCAACAGTTGGTTGTATGTAAGTCTGGCAACGCCAGTCGATTTGCCGGCGCCGGCTGCGTGCGCCTCAAACATTTGCATTTTAAAAGTTAAATCAAAGAAATTCCGTGCATAAAAATGACGGGTCGTCGCAAAGATATGTGGAAATTGTTGTATAATTTGGTAAATCGCAATAAAGCCAATTTGTCGGCGGTGTATCATGTGGTGGACGATATACTCTGTCAGGATCCAAGTCTCATTAGCTGTTCGTCGATGGATGAATTGCAAAATGAATTCCAGGACATTTTTCTGCTGTGGCTGCTCAACAAACTTTCCGTGTGTCTCAATGAGTGTAAGGACGAGGGGTGTGTCAATATAATTTTATCTATAAATAGTTACTAATTGCTATATTCCAGGCAATGTCTGAAGAACGTCCAGCTGCAGCAAAAGCTGCTCACGTCCTGCTGGTGCAATCATCCCAAGCTCTACAAAGGAATCATCATCGCTTATTTAGATGCACTGCAGCAGCTGCATGATCTTATGAGTGCCTTTGACTACACCAGTCCTGGCAAGAATGACAAGGAAGCGCGTTTGCTGCACTTGCGTATTTTTAAAGGCGACATCAGCGTTCTGCAGGAATTCGATACTGATTGCAGTTTTGAGGTGATCTCAGTGCAATTGGAACACAGCGATGCCTTGGCCAAGTATCTGCTGCTTGTGCTGCAGCATGCCCATCACATTGCCCACGCCACTCACGGAAAACAGTTTGTGGAGAGTCTGCAGCAGGCGCTGCTTTGCTTTAAAGAGTTCAACATGGACACGAAACTGACGGCATTGGGTTACTGTCATGCGGTTCTAAAGGCACAAACCGAACACACCTGGCAGACGCAGCCGGAGGTGGCGCACTATGCATGCCTGACGTTGCGTGCCACGTCCATGTTGTGGAGTCTTTGCAGTCGCTTCTTGGCTGCCCAATGCATGACATCGCAGCAAATGGATTTGCTGGCAAACCACACAGAGCAGCTGCTCGAGTTGTTACAGCCACAACAGCTGCCGGATCCTGAGAGTCTGGAGCTAAGCTGCCAAATGTTGCATGAGCTGCTGCGGCACAAACAGGACAACGCTTGGGGCGCTAGTTTGCTGGAAACTCTGAGCGTTTATCTGCAGCACAAGTTGCAACAGAGTGGCGAGAGTCAACAGCTGCCGTCGCAAACCACGAGACTGCTGCTCTGCGAGTGGCAGCGATTGCCCAACGAACTCTTGCCGCTCCTCGCTGTGCTGGCTGTACATAACAAAGCAGTAAGCGACTTGATCTTAGGAAATCTCAATCTACGTTTGCTGGAGTTGCTGCAGAAACCTTCACCCGCTGAAATACCGCTGCTGCTACAGTTGCTGCGTGCACTTAAGCAAATGGAACAACTGCTACTGTTGCAGCAACAACAAGAAGTCGTCAAAATCAGCACAGAAGCGTTGCATTCCCAACTGTTAGCTTCCTTGCCACTGCAACACGAGCTGCACCTGCCAATGGCTGCCAATTGGAATCAGATGTGTCTGCAGTTGCTGGAGCAGCCGCAATGCAGTAGCGCAAGCACTCAGCTCGTGGAGATTAGCGCACAGATGCTGCAATTGAACTGCATACGCTTACAGCTCAAACCGCACACACAACAACAGCTGCTGGGCATGACGTTGCAGCAACCGCTGCCAGCTTTGCAAGCCTTGTCCACGCTGCGCCTTGAGACACCGTCAAGCGCACACACACAGCTGCAAAGCTACTACACGCAGCAGCATCTAAGGCTGCTCAACGAGGAGCACTTGGAGTTGAGGCAACGGTTTTGTACGCAACTGCCGCAGCTCTATGTGGCTGGTTACATCAAGGCGGCGCAGCTGCTGCAAGCGTTGCCACGCCTGAAGATCAGAGATGACGATGCTGACGATGATAGTTTGGCCAGCGTGTTGCGTCTGCTGCTCTGCACACAGCAAGCGGGCGCTGCGCATGTCTTTCAAGTGGAGCAGCGCATTGTTTTACACTGCGCGAAGTGCGCGCCATTGCCAGCCGAGCTGCCTGGAATCTATTTGGGTTGCTGTCGTTCCAGCGGCCTGAAACTCAATGCTTCCAACTTGCCGGATCTGGCAGCTGCCGTGATGTTCAAACCAAAGTGTGGCTTCATCAGTCATCATTTAGATTTAATACAATTGGAGCCAACGCATTGTCTGCGCCTGCTTAAAGAGTCATCCAATCCACAGTCGCTCAATCTGCGTAGCTTTGAGCGCTTGGTGCCCGTGCTCTCAGCTCAATCCTCGGATTTTATGCTGCAGCTGGGTAAACATGTACTTACATCCATAGTGAACATACTCGGCAAGCCACTGGAGGCACAGAGTGAGTCAGAGCAACGATTCTGGCTACGCTTGATTGTCTGCTCTGCGCATCAGCAGCTCGATGAGCTTTGGCTCTTTCATTGGTTCAAGATGACGTTCTATTTGCTGGTGCACACGCGTTCACTGGTTGCTCAGGAGGCGGTTCTAGCGGCGTGTCAACTGTGCGCCAATCATGGACTGCAGCCCTTAACCCTTTGGAACTGGTATAAGCGCGATGCTGTGGCTCTTGTTGTACAGCTTGCCTTGCATGCATATCTCAATGAAGGCGTGCGTTTTACACGCTCTCTGCGAGCTGTAAGTATTTCTTTTACTTTTGATTTCTCAACCAATTCATTTCGTTTCTCCTTTCATTAGCTCTCCAAGATGCTGGGCTTCTCTTGTGTGCAGGAGTTCATCTGCAAGTATCATCGCTTGCTGACCACTTTGGTGCTGCCTTATTGCATACGCGAGCCACGCTGCAAAGGCGTCTTTGTGCTTATGTCCAAACAGCTGGGAAAACCAATTTCGGCACTCTTCTCCATCTCTTTTCTAAGGCTCTACACTCATGTATATCTAACCGAGCAGCCGGAGATCGCGAATCGCTGCATTGAGCTCGTTGCTAGCTGCACAAAGTCCTCGCTGCAGCAGCTTATGAATGCCGATGTCAAGGTGAGTTAAGAGTTCTTAATTACGAATATATATAAATAATAATTAAACTCTCCTGCAGCAAACTGTGGCCGAGCTGCTCATCTATTTCAATCGCAATCCCACCTTTGTGATGCGTTCCTTTCAGAGCCTTCTCCAGATGACGCTGGGAGCCGAGGAGGAGCTGTCCAGTCAGGCAGTCAACGCGCAGTTTGCCACTTTCATTGCAGAGCGCATTCTGGGAGTCATTACATACTTCGAGAGCTGCCTCTCGGAGCCGTCGTTTGAGAAACTGCTCAAGGAGGAGACGCTTCTCAGTCTGGGGCAAATCTTGCGCTTCGTGGGACCACAGCATGTGACGCAGTTTCGTTTCAAAATCATTGCTATGCTGAGTTTTGTGCACACGCTGAAGGAGCCACAGCTGCAGCGCATCTGCCTAAATATTTGGCACATCTTTCTGCATGTGGTCAACATTCAGGAGCTGGGTCCATCGCTTGGACGCATTGTAGCCACACTGCAGCCGCTGTTGGAGTACAGCGTGGAGCAGGTGAATGAGCTTTACGAATTCGTTATACTGCGCAATGCCGCGATGCTGGGCAACTACATACAAGGTGAGTAGCTGGTGGAGATTACGTTTAATACGTTTTAATACTTCATTTTACTGTCTTGCAGATCTCTATTTTCTGGAGAATCTCGAGCAAGTCTCGTCGCCCATACGCGACTGCATTCGGCGGCACACGGCGCAGCTTTGCTTGGCGGGACCTGCAGCTGGCCAGGAGGAGACGACGCCACTGCTGGATCAGCTGCGTTTTCTCCACAAGCAAATCAGCAACGAGTGCCTGCAGGTGCGTGTCTATGGCTTGGAGCATTTGGCCGAGTTGTTTGGCCGGCGTCGCCAGCAACTCAATCAAATGCTGCTCAATGCGCTGCCGCTGGAACCGCTGATGGAGCAGCTGGTGCACACCTTAATGTCAGGCTGTCAGCACGACGATCGTTCGCTGCAGCTGGCATCGGCCAAGTGCATGGGCCAATTGGGTGCCATCGATGCCAGCTACTTGCCGTCCAACTACAATTTTGCGACGGCACAAGCGTTGCCTTTGAGTGTGCTCACGGATGACTTTACGGTGCTCGCTTTAACGGCACTCTGCAGCGGATATCAGTCCCAGCAGCAGACCAAGCACGTGGACAGCTTCGCGCTGGCCATACAGGAGACGTTGGCGGTGTGTGGCATTGTGCCCAAGGAGCAAAAGAAGCTGCAACTGTGGCAATCGTTACCGCAGCGCATGCGTGAAATTATGGAACCGTTGCTCAGCTCCTGCTACATTTGCTCGAATCGTCCCAACACGCTGAAGCAACAGCCTCTCTTTGGCAGCCATTACACGGCGAATTCCTACGAACTGTGGGCCTATTTGTGGGCTACTCGACTGGTGGATTATGTGCAGTCAGCGCAGACGCGTCATCTGCTCAGTTCGTATAAGCCTTGCATACGCAGGGATACAAATATGTTGAGCACTTTTTATCCTTATGTTTTATTGCATGCGCTCTTGGAATGCAATGCGGAGCAGCGACTACACATTGAACAGGAATTTCAGGCCGTGCTCCAAGCCAACGATGAGTTGTCACAGCAGCAGCAGCAAACGAAGACAGCTAGCGAGCAGGGTGTTAAGATTTTCGAGTCGAGGAAATATGGCGCTGGCAACAGGTCAACAATGGAGCAGCCAGAGAGCGCCTCCAAGCCAGAGGATCAATCACGTTTGGCGGGTAAATTATGCGCCGAGTTGTTGGACTTTCTGGAGCGTTGGCTGCGTGAGTGGCAGCGTCTGCATGGCATGAGCACCAGCGGCAAGCCGCCTCAAGATGTTGACAGCAGCTATAAGGCAATCTATGAGTTTCTGCAGAGCATGGATAAGCTGCAAGTGGCGCGTGCCAGTTACAACTGTGGTGAATATGAACGCGCCTTGCGCTACCTAGAAGCATATATTGCAGCAGGCGACAAGTCACAACTTTTACTGGAGCAATTTACGTTTCTGGTGGAGATCTATGGGCGTCTAATGGATGCTGACTCTGTGGAAGGCGCCGTGCAAACCCGCAGCTGTGATATGAGCGTTACTCAAGAGATTCTAGTGAATCGTTTGGTCGAGCGACAGCAGGACATGATTACGTGCTATGAGCAACTGCTGACCAGCAATGAGCAGCTGCAGCCGACGCATATACGCGCCATGGTCGATGCATATCTACGCATGGATACGCCCAAGACAGCTTTGTTGATTGCCGATGGTTTGGCGCAACGTTTGTCGGATCAGCGCATGGATGAGTACTTCAGCGAGTGCAAGGCGGAGCTGCTGTGGCGTCTGGGCAGCTACGATGAGCTGGATGAACTGGAGCAAGCCAGCAAGCGCTGCACGCCGAACTGGCATGCTCAATGCGCTAAAGCTTGTCTTGCCTTAAGGGAAGAGACAACAACGAAGCTGCAGTTTGATGGCCTGCTGGATGGCATGCGTGGCTCAGTGCTGGAGCAGCTGAGAAGCTGCTCGTCACAGCAGCAGCATTCGTATGCACATGCCTACGATCATGTGCTTAAGCTGCACATGCTGCACGAGCTGCAGTGCAGTCAGCTGTTGATGGAGCAGCTGCAACAGCAGCCCGAGGAGCAGCAGGCAGAGCAACTGATGCGCGATTACTTTGACGACTGGCAATGTCGTCTGCAGGTGGTGCAACCGCAGCTGCGTGTGCTGGAGCCCATTTATAGCTTTCGTCGCAATCTTCTCGCGGAACTGCAGCGTCGACTGGGCTCGCATGCCACGCTGCAGAATCAGCTGCAAACGCAACTGGCGCAGATTTGGCTGCAGAGCGCACAAATCAATCGCAATGCGGGACAATTGCAGCGTGCGCATCTTTATCTGATGAAGGCTTCAGCCTACAAGCCATCTGGACTGTTTGTGGAACGCGCCAAGCTGCTTTGGCAAAAGGGGGATCAAGTTCTGGCCATGAACTACCTGGAAGAACAGCTCAACACTATCAAAAGGCAATGCGATGGCAACACAAAGCAGCTGCCTGAGGAGCAAAGACAACTCTACTTTGAGGGCAAATATCTGCAGGCCACTTACAACGCGGACTCCATGAATCTATGCGCTGATGCCATACTTAAGTACTTCCAGGAGGCTATCGCTGTGCAGCGACAATCCGAGCGCTGTTACGTGCAGTTGGCTCAGTTTCTGGAGAAGATGCGAGAGGCGCGCGGGGCAACAACGTCGTCGGCTGCTTCATCCAGTCGCGAGGAGGAGGAACTGCTGCTGCAAATCATGTTAAACTATGCCAAATCCCTACGCTACGGCAATCAGCATGTGTATCAATCCATGCCACGGCTCATCAGTCTATGGCTAGACACGGCGGCCACGCCAAGCACATCCGCCACATACCCTGAGCTTGTGCGCAAAATGAACGATTTGCTCAACAATTGCTGCACCGCTTTGCCCACGGCCATGTTCTACACAGCCTACTCGCAAATGCTGAGCCGCCTTTGTCATCCCTCGCCGGATGTATTTGCTGTGCTGCGCAATGTGATCATCAAGCTGATCACTGATTATCCTCAACAGTCGCTGTGGATGTTGTTGCCGCACTTCAAGTCCGCTGCCGTCAATCGCATCAAGCGCTGCAAACTCATCTTGACCGATTCCCGGCTGCAAAATCCCACTTTTGAGCGGCTGCTCAATGACTTCAATAGCCTGACGGAGCGACTGATTGGTGTGACCAACAAGGAGGTCACGCTGGATCGAACCTATAAGCTGAGCGATCTGGACAAACGCTTGACGTTGCTCTGCAGCCAACCGAACTTTTCCAACATACTGCTACCCTTTGAGAAGTACATGCAACCGGCGTTTAGCTTGAGCTGCACTCCAGATGCTTCAAGCATTACGCAAGAGAAACTGCCGTCCAGCAACTGGTTTCCGTATCAACAGATCTACATTAGCGGCTTTCAGGAGAAACTACTTGTGCTGCGCTCGGCGGCACGGCCTAAAAAGCTGACAATACGCTGCAGTGACGGACAGGACTACGATATCATGGTCAAGCCCAAGGATGATTTGCGCAAGGATGCGCGTTTGATGGAATTTAATGGCCTAATGAAGCGCTATCTGCATCAGGATGCACATGCGCGTCAGCGTCGTCTTCACATACGTACTTACGCTGTGCTGCCCTTTAATGAGGAGTGCGGACTCCTTGAGTGGTTGCCCAATCTCAACTCGTATCGTAGCATTTGCATTGCGCTCTATGCGCAACGCGGGAAGGTGATGAGCGGCCGCCAGCTGCAGCAGCTAGCCGTGCCCCAAATGGAGACTCCGGAGCGTAAGCGGGATGTTTTCCTAAAGCAGCTGCAGCCAGCTCATCCGCCGGTGTTTCAGGAGTGGCTGCTGCAACGCTTTACCACACCGCATAGTTGGTACGAAGCAAGAAATTCCTACATTCGCACAGTGGCTGTCATGTCGATGGTGGGCTACATTTTGGGACTGGGCGATCGGCATGGCGAGAATATATTGTTTGATGAGCGCAATGGCGATGCGGTGCATGTGGATTTCAATTGCCTGTTCAATCAGGGCGAAGCATTCGCTTATCCCGAAGTGGTGCCTTTTAGGCTCACCCACAACATGATCACAGCGATGGGACCCTTGGGTGTGGAGGGCAGCTATCGCAAGTGCTGTGAGATTACTCTGCGACTGCTCAAACAGGAAACCAAGACACTAATGTCAATGTTGCGTCCCTTTGTCTATGATTTGGGAGTACAAAGTCGTCTCGCTGCGTCCACTGCGAGCAAGAACAAAGCGGGAGCGGAACTCACGGATCCCAAGGTCACCAATGATGTGAAGCGAATTGCAGAGCGTCTGCAAGGACACGTGAGTGTGACATGGAAAGTTTCTTTTTATCTATGTTATTAATACTTTATCTTTTTTAATCAGGTCAAGCGGCAACAGGCAAACAGCATTCCCTTGTCCACTGAGGGTCAGGTGAACTTCCTTATCAACGAGGCTACCAAAGTGGATAATTTGGCGGCTATGTACATTGGCTGGGGTGCATTCCTCTAAAGCATTTTATAATTTGGCTGCGATTGTTATGTGTTAATTAATATAGTCCTTAGATCTAAGTAAATAACAATAAGAAACCAACAAGAGTTGTGAAGCACACATTTAGTGCCTTACCTCCGAAAATAACCACATCCTTTTTCGACTTTTAAGAACATTAAAAAAGAACTGTTCCTGGGAAGTCACAATTTTTAAGCATATTAGTTGGAGCTATCATCCTACTAAAGAACATCCCAATAGCCCTTGTAGTTGTCAAGTTATCCTGGCTTTGATCCCATCAATTCGATTTATCCATGCGATTCTAGCAATGTACCCTGTGAAGTTGTCGAAGAATGTGATAGAAACGTGCATAGCTTATTATATTATGTTATAAAAAAAGTTCATTTGTTATTAATTATTACTCGAAATCCTCAAGCATTGAGATTGCTTGTATAATTTCTTACTCAGAGTTACCTTAAGGACAATCAAGGATGAAGCCTTTACTCAAATTTTAAAATGTCATCAAACCACCGTTAGACCAAATATTTATTTGATATAACAAAATTAAAATGGTATTAAAAATAATTTAGAATATTAACAAATTATTATTATTGAATAAATTACAATATGTATACAATTTATTGGATTTAAATACACACAATCCACACGCGCCAAACAAGTGGAACGAAATTGGATTTCAAATACAAATGCATAACAACCCTGTTTTATAGCGCGACCAAACAGCTGATTTCGCAAGTGCCGGCATAACGACGCGTTAGTTAAGTGTGCGGTGCAGCGCGTGTTGATTCGTTGACAATAATAAGCACAGATTACGCACTTTATTTAAATTGACGACAACAATACGCACAGCATGTCGAAACCAATTACCTTTGTTACGGGCAACGCCAAGAAGCTGGAGGAACTAATTTCCATATTGGGGCCAAATTTCCCGCGCACAATTGTCTCCAAGAAGATCGATCTGCCCGAACTGCAGGGTGAGATCGAAGAGATTGCCGTTATAAAGTGCAAGGAGGCGGCCAAGCACGTGGATGGCCCAGTGCTCATCGAGGACACCAGCCTGTGCTTCAATGCACTCGAAGGATTGCCCGGTCCCTATATCAAATGGTTTCTGGAGAAGCTTAAGCCAGAGGGATTGTATCGTTTGCTCAGCGGCTGGGAGGATAAATCGGCGCAAGCCATTTGCACGTTTGCCTACTGTGAAAACAGCAGCGCTGAGCCACAAATCTTCAAAGGCATCACCGAAGGCGACATCGTTGAACCACGTGGACCGCGCGACTTTGGCTGGTGAGGAAGCATTTCATCTTACAACTACTTAAATATTAAGTTTAACAATTATTACAGGGATCCTGTGTTCCAGCCCAAGGGCTTTGATCTGACCTATGCACAACTGCCCAAGCCCCAGAAGAATTCAATCTCGCATCGCTATCGCGCCTTGGCGTTGCTGCAAAAGCACTTCGAGGACCAGCAGAGCTAACTTTGGATTTGGATTGGATTGCGCTAAGCATTACATTTAATTAGTGTCTTGCTAGTTTGTTCTATAATGTCGAGAAAACGTTGACGTTTAAATGTAGTTTAGAGTAAAAGCAAACAGCCTCTTCGTTGCTTAATTGTCCTTCTTGCTCTTGGCCTTCTTGACAGCCGCCTGCTTCTTGGCGCCCGCTGGTGACTTGTTCCAGTAGTACAACAGCTGGGCGAGTATGACGCCATTGGCGAATGTCGATGCGCAGAACGTAATGATAATCATCTGATCGCCAGTCTCCTGAATCGAGGTAAAGATGCGAGCCAGCGAGCCGGCAAACATCATGATCACCGTCGCTGCCGACAATTGTCCTGTGGAGCCGGCATTATAGTTGGTCACCGCCTGGGACAATTTGCCCACCAGCAGAATAGGAATGTTGCAACTCTGTATGGTCAGCAGCACGGCCATCGATGTCAAGCCCGAGTTCAGCACGTACAGCAATCCCGCATAGGCCAGCAGAAAGATAAAAGCGTGTGGTTTGCGACCGCCAAAGAAGAGAACGAGAGCAGCAATCGCTACAGTTTGTAGAGCAAGGAAAGTATTGTCACCCCATGAGCTGAAGGGATAACCGTTCATAAAGTTGTAGGACAAGTGGAATGTGATGGCCAGCAGATCGAGCATAACACCGATCAGATTGATGCCTTCGCCCGACTTGCTGTTGAGAATCTTGAGCACTTGCGGAACTTTCACCAGCACCGAGCCGGCAATGATGCCAATGCCGAGACCTTTGCTCAGCAGCGCCTTGAAGCATGGCACTGCAATAAAAAAAACACTCATAGTAACAGCTGTTTAATGATCCATTTCAACAAACTTACCATCGAGAAAATTGTGTTCCAAAACGTAGTTGTCATAGCATTTTTGGCTCATGAGAAAGAGGGCACCTTTTTTGATTATATCTGCCATAATTGGTAATTTATCTAGTTGCGCGGTGAGTGTGTTTGTGCAGCAATGTAGTTAGTGCCGGCTCTTATCTAAACGTTAGTAAACGCTGAGCTGATAGTGCGCGATTGAACTAACGAACAGTCGCAATGAAATTGAAAGCAACTATAGCAACGTACACTACACGTAATATACACACGCACCTGCTACACTCTTATATCTATGTGCCAGTGTGACCATAAAGAGTCTTTCAGAAAAATACCATCTAAAACAATAGTTTACATGCAAAACTGGTTGTTGGTGGCACCCCCCTGAAGATGTTTACGAAAAAAGGGTATAACATAGCGCCACTTTTTGAAAACAAAAGAAATTGTTTGCCGAGCTTACCACTTTTTGTATTTAACTCAGCAATGAAATAGTGCTTTGAAATGCCAGAAAACTGAAGCTCGAAATATACCGTAAGTGCACTGCTGGTATTCTTTTTTTTCTTTATTTGCCGCTGTGCTATATATATTTTATTTTTAATTTGCTATTTATAAATGGCATTTTAAATAAAAAATAGAGCAAATGTTCATGAACAATAAGGAGTGAATTTAAGTTACTAGCTGGGATGAATTAACGACATTTGTTTAACACACAACTGTAATAGAGATGAGCGCCATTTGTAAGTCGTTACTTATCACTATAGCTGTGATTACTTTCAATACATTTTGTACTACTATCATCAATCGATAAGCAGCGAAATATTTTTTCAAAACGCTATCGGTCACGAACAACTAGTGGACGATGTCGATTAGCTGTCGATAAAGTTTTTAAAACAATTTCGTTATAAATAGTTATTTGCCAGAGAAATGTTGTGTTTTAATTAAGAGTTAGCTTAGTAATTTTTTATTTAATTTGTGAATTATCACAAAATTTACAGAAAATAATTGCAAATAACGATAATTGTAACTAATTAAGTCAGCTCATAACCAATTAATAGCCATTATAAATTTAACGAGCAAAAGTCATCGATAAGCGCGCAAAAAAAATACTTGAATCTTAATCGCTAGATAGATTGGCTTATCACAAATATGTGTATTTCTTCTTGCTGATTAATTAAGGGCATTTCAATTGTTCCGCTGCACTAAGAACCATGGCAATTAAGCGGAGCTCGCAAGCAGAACGTGATCATCATGGATCATCACAAATACTCTTCTTTCTTTGCACACTGGGTAATCTTTTAAAATTTATTATACTCTATACTCGCATCTCTTGCACTGAGATTGCGTCTGCGCATTGAGTCTGTTATTTTCCATATCATACAAAAAGTGCATTGTTTTTAATTTTTGCAGCTCTCACATACAGCATTTGATAGTGTCAATTTATAAGCATTTCATATTCATTAACTATCACTGTGTGCACGAGCGTCGCAACACACTCACATAAACACACACTCGTTGAGAATTACTTCCCCCATTCATGTGACTTGTCTTTGTGAGCGTCGATTTCCATTAGAAAAGGTAAGCAGCCCACAACCCCCTTCCCTTGTTCAGTTATCTTTTGCACTTCAACAGTTACTCGACACATTATTTATAATTTGTATAAATTGATTTAAATAGCACTCGTTGCGGTCGGCATCGATGGCGCTGCATTAAACGACAGCAGCGTCTTCTATTACGAACTTGCCTCAACACCATCACAACAATCCGCCATAGACATTGTACTGCAATCGGAGCCAGCAACAGTAAACATGGTGCGCTTCGACAAGGGCAAACTTCTGGCCAAGGCGGCTAACCTGACCGCTATCAGCTGGGCACATGCAGTCAACAGTCAGCAGCTTCTCTCCGATGCATTGAGCGGTAAGTCGAATGCAGTGCATCTTTTTTAAACTCAACTTCATCTTTTACTTACTTACAGGTGATATCGATATGATTGAGGCGGATATTGTGCTGGGCCAGCTGAATGGAGAGGGTGACAATCTACCTGTGATGGCGCATCCGCCGGCAAACATCTCCGATTTGACGCTGGAAGATTTCCTCTATCAGATCAAGGCACACAACGAGGTGAACGAGGGCGCGGAGAAGGGTGTCAAGCTGGATTTCAAGTCCATTGAGGTGTTCGAAGGTGCGCTGGACATACTAGACGAGACCATTCCAAAAGTATACACTAAATAGTAGTTGAATTACAATTGTTAAGCATGCATTTCCCTTGCTATAGATGACATATCCAATTTGGATCAATGCGGATATTTTAGCCGGTCCCGTGGATCAGAATAGAACGGTGCCCGTGGATCCGGCCCGTTTCTTTGCCGGCTGCAATCGCTACAAGCAAGCGGTGCTCTCCATTGGCTGGACCACAAACTGGGGTGCAGATTTCCGCGATGGCGAATACACGCAGTCGCAATGCGATGCCATGTTGCAGGCCATACGCGACAACAATGTGACCTCCACTGGGCAACCGATCACGTTTCCAGTACGCGCTGGCATTGCGGCCAATAGCATCGAGCAGTTGCACAATCTGGTGGCAGCCGTCAATGATACGAATGAGAGCACATTGACCATCTGGTCGTCGGAGAATGATTATGTGAACGTGGAACGTTTGCGACAGCTCATCTTTGGCTTCGGAGTGGAGCGTGTGTATTTGGATGTACCCGAGGAACTGTCTTCCCAGTTGGATTTGGGTAACACGGACAGCGGAGCCAGCACCTTTAATTCGTTGGTCAGCTTCAGCTTTATTAGCATCTGCTTTTGGGCCATCTCCAGTTGGCTGAAAAGCGTTTAAACACTGTGGTTTTTGTTTTGTTGATTTCGATTTCAATTTGGTTTCTTTTTATTTTTTTAAGGAATTGGGTTTTGTTTTCTTTTTTTTCTTTTAACTTAAATCCCACTTTGAATTGTATCACTTCATTTTGTTTTTGAACTTAAAAAGAGAACTTGAACTTACAAAAATAACTGTTATGCATTAAATTTATGTAATATGTAGTATAAATATAAAAAAATACTTTGGACGTGCGCAGTTTTACTAAACGTTAACGTTAACAATGGATAGGCGATTAATCACTTATGTACAGCGTTTAAATTAAGTTACTAACATAGTTAATGACTTTTTGATTTTTCTCTTCGTTTCTTTTTGCTTTTTCACGTTTCATTCTATCATGTGTTTTTTCTTACTCTTGTTTTTGGCACTAATAAATAAATAATCTTATTAATCTCTCTCTATATGTCCCCGCGCAACAAGTGCGCAGTTGATGTGAGGAAACCATATGAGTGTGAGTGTATATGTGTGTGTGTGTGTGTGTGAGTGTATGTTGCGATATGATATATGTTTGTGTATGTGTGTTCCTTACTAATAGCTTGTGGTGCTATGTATGAGGCAGTTAAGGCTAAAAAAGGCAATCTATAGTATTTATATAGTATATGTATAAAGTTTTAACGGTTGGGTCGATTCAAAATGCAAGATGCAACGATACGTATAGATATATTAACTAATTATCACATCTGTTGAGCCGCTCTCAAGGAGTCGTTCACTAGCCGAACTGCAGCCGCTATCGGTCAATCCCGAGCTGCGTCTATAGTCGAGCAGTCGGACGCCCACACGCTCATTCTGGCTGTCATGCTGATGGAATAACTGCTGCATTGTAATGGCATTGGCATTGGCATTTGTCAATCCACTGCCAATGCCGCCAGCAACGCTGAGCGTGGTCAGAGGTCGCAGCACCGCTGCCTTCGCTTTGGGATCATCGCTGTGACACAGACGCGTCATCTTGCGTGTGGGATACCAGCAAGTGCAAAGCAGACCACCGGCAAGCAAAATGCCCGTCACGATCTGCCCAATTAGCACTATGAGCGGCACCAGTGCAATGTTAGCGGCAATCTCCTCCGTGACACGCACACGTTCCTCGGCCCACATCAACGGCATCATGACACGGGGCACGCGCGCATACAGACTGCAAATAGAGATGCGAAATTGAATCTCAGGTCACGCAAACTGCAATCCAATTAACTTACGATACTCCTCTGATGGGCTCCATTAAAAAGTTGGCTTGGAAGCCACCGCCCACATCCATGGGCACGCCAGCGTTTGGCTCCAGTGCCATGTAAAACTCATGCTTCTCCTTCTCCGGCTGCAGACCGTCCACAGCCTCCAGATAACTGGGATCCGCCAAATAAAAGTGCGGATACGACATGTATATCGATGCATTGTATGCACAGGGAGCAATATTTATGACTCCCGCTGGGTTGCACTTGCCTTTCACGCAATAGCAACTGGCATCCGGATACATGGTGCCGTTGTCCACGGCATGACGTGTACCACTAAACTTGTACGCCGTAACGCCGTGCACAGTCACCGTTTCCGTATAGTCCAAAGGTACGGCGCGACACATTTTGGGCATGTAGAGATATACGCTGTCATTAGTGCTCAAATTGGGTGGGAAGAATTCGCCCATGGAGCCATGAACTGTGCCACAAGTGCCGTCAAACGCACCCGTATGCGTTAGATTATTCCACGTGTAGATTTGTCCCATTTTGCTGATGTCATCGGCGCCCGTGAACATATTAATGTCGCCATCAAAGCTGGTGGTGCCATTGCGGTCATATTGATAGCCAACGCGATCGTAGGGCACGTCCTCAGGCCGAATGAATTTTCCAATTGAAACCAATGGATGAATAAAACCCTTGAAGAGCCATTCCTCGGCAGTGTGGGTTTCGCTCACTTCCTGTGTGCCACTCAACGTTGCTGAGGCTACGAACTTAGCAAAAGAAGACAATTCATCGAGGCGACGTGCTGCGGCCTACAAGAAAAGTGATCAATTAATTGCAATTTTCAATTTAGATTTATTTCTGCACTTTGTCAACTTACATACGCCACAGTATTCACCGAGGTGACAATATCCTCGAGCGTACCATTGCTGCCGGCAGCATCAAAGTAGTAGAAAGCCTTCTTGCGAAAGGACACCGAAGCATTCTGATTGTGCCACTCAATGTCCACTTTGTCGGGTTGTTCCCTAAAGCGATAGGGACCCAACTGCTCGAAGCGTGGCTTCCGCGGGGAATCCACATAAAAGTCCTCCGGATTCGTCCAGTTAAAGAGGTAAACATCAAAGTTAAGGGGCAGCGGTGACACTTTCCAATCGGGGTATGCTCGCGACGTGGGACTCAGTGCCATTTCCTGAAAGTTGGCAAAAATAATTAATTGATGAAACATGCGATATTATAATCAATCAATCACGCTATCAATGCGTCTCAAAGATAATTGCAAATGTTTATAAATAAAGCGCGCACATTAGTAACGCTATAACCTTTTCAATTCTGGGTATAAACAACTAGCTCAAATGTGCTAATAGATTTGCTATGTAATTTGTGTTGTCTGGCAGTGTTAAAAGTAATAGATATAGCGTAATATCCCTTTAAGTCTAACTGAAATACTGTTGATAAGCCTAATGAAATAATGATGTTGTGAGTAACTTGCAAAATTCTGGTTTTAATTGCAGCGTTTCATATATTTAATTGCAAGTCTTAAGATTGACTTATATAAAAAGTATTGGCTTTTTATTAGCTTTTTAAAATAATTTTTGAATGTCATTAAATTTTAATGATATTTAATTTATGTGCAACCCATTGTGTGCATTAATATTATATGAATATAGACCATTAGAAATGTTCTTCTTGCAACATTGTGGCATTCGTACTTCTACAAAATGAAGAAACATTCACATGAGTCGACTCCTAAAGCTCTTGATTATTATAATTATTAGAATCAATCTAGTGAATACATTACTCATATACATTGAAGTAAATGTGTAATATATATATAAATACAAACATATTAAAAACATATTTAATTTGTTGACCACAAATGCTCATATAAAAAAATCTATTTAAGGAAATCTAATATAATATTCGATGTAGTATAATTTGTAAAGTTTATAAAAAGTGTTCATGTAGAAATGACTAAATGAATAATTGAATTATTATAGAGAACTATGATTTACTTTGTTCTATGCCCCTTAATGTATTCATAAATTAAAAGCTATTAAAGCTCAATTTCGCACATTAAATTGCATTAACGGGCCACGATTTTAACCATATTTTATTATAGCCTTTATTTCGTATTAAGTACCTGTCTTAATTTACAAATGAATAGAATGCTAAATAATTGAGGTTCAAGGCATTTCATTAAGTGTATTCACGACCTACAGATCAGTGTGCTTGTCAACAAGGCTATTTAAGCAAAGGTTAACACATTATTACGATAGCTGCAAATATGAAGTGACAAGTGATCATTGAAATTAATGATAAGATAGGGCACTGCAATTTCGATTGAGAAATGTGCACTCATTCAACAGCATAAAAGGGGTGCTATTAAATCTTTATTTAGATTATCAAGGTTGCTCAAAAGATTGCGAATTGAAAGCACTCCTTAAACTTCCTTGTTAAGGTTGTCTACTCAGAAATTGTAGTGTAGTCTGGTTTTTTCTGTTTTTATACCCGCTACCCATAGGGTAGAAGGGTATTATAACTTTGTGCCGGCAGGAATTGTATGTAACAGGTGGAAGGAGGCATCTCCGACCCTATAAAGTATATATATTCTTGATCAGCGTCAACAGCCGAGACGATATAGCCATGTCCGTCTGTCCGTCTGTGTGTCTGTGTGTCTGTCCGTCCGTCCGTATGAACACCTAGATCTCAGAGACTATAAGAGATAGAGCTAAAATTTTTTTTCGACAGCATTTGTTATATTTGCACGCAGATCAAGTTTATTTCAAATTTTAGCCACGCCCACTTCCGCCCCCGCAAATCAAAAAAAATCGAATAACAAGTGTAATTTTAAAGCTAGAGCTACGAATTTTGGTATATACAATAATTACTGTAGTAGTTATGATTCCTAAAAATTTGGTTGCGATCAGATAAAAATTGTGGAAGTTATTAAAGAAATACTTTTGTATGGGGAAAAACGCCTACTTACTAGGGGTCTGAGTTGCTTTGGGTGACAATCTGGTACATTGTGTCGTCTATGGTATATTTTGAATGGTGTGCTGTATCGATATACCAAACATACCATTTGGTATATTTTTAGTATTTTTTTTAGTATTTTCGGTATATTTTGAAAATGATACCGCAATATTTTGCCTTTATTAAAAATGGGTAGCGGGTATCTCACAGTCGAGCACACTCGACTGTAACTTTCTTACTTGTTTCTTTCTGTGTCTAGCAACATTGTTGACTTTCGTCTATGCAATTTCCCCAATCAACTAGGCAAATGTCATGTGAGTGTCATGTTATTATCAGTCTAGAAGCAGTCCGGCCCTGCTCATCAATCAATCAAACAAACATCGACACATACATATGTAATCATCAACCTCGTTATTATTAGCCGCCTGCCATTTTATTAGGCTGAAAACTTTTAGTAAATCCATTGCGGCCATTTTGAAAATTCTAGACTCTGGCTATAATCTTTCTTGGTCTGTTGGGTTTTTTGGCTTTCAGGAAATGACTAAACTGATAAAATGCGATTGGTGTTTCGCTCTTTGTGTGTGCGACAGTGGCACGTGTAAATATGCGACCAGTCTGTTACGGCAAACGATGATGAAGAACTTCTGCTGTGCATTTTGTCTGATACGGTATACAGAATACATTGAATACACGGAATACACTGCGAGCAGGTGTTCAGGTTTCGGTCAAGGGCACGGCACCTGATCAGAGAAGTGTGTGTAATAATAATAACAATAATCACAAGCTGGGTGTAATACACCAAAAGCTTTTTATTGTGATTTTGCCGGATTGAGCGTTGAGAGACGTGGGGAGGAAATGCAAAATGAATAATGCTCATAAAAATGAACAAACCGATTCACAGAGAGACCTCGTTTCTAATCGGCGACTTTAGGCTCTATCGCTAAAAATGCTTTTCGCTCTGATAAGATAAAAAAGTGTATAAGAATGCCCGATTGTGTTGTTATGGAAAAACCAAAAATTATTTGTTTATATGTTTTGGAAAATTGAGTGAATGTAATTTTATTCAGTGTTGGCAACATGTTTGCCAAAATAGATCAATGATCTGATTAAAGCCTTGCCAGGGCCACACAACTGGTGTGTGTTAGTATGATTCATGCTACCATGATCAACGCCCTCCGATTAAATGCCCAAAAAAATGTATGGGTAAATCACCAATCGTTCAGAATGAGTTTAGTCAGTAGCCAAAAAATAAATATTAATGTAATGTTGTTGTTGTGTATCTTATCTGTCCCAAATTTTATTCTGCTGTTGCCTGAACACCTGCACATACTCAATCTTGCTTCTTGGCTTTTTTTTATGCGAAATTGATTCCAATTGAAATCATTTCCCACCCAATTTCTTCTATACTATACGCTACTGTTGAAAGTCTAATTGTATGGTAATTTTCACAAGGTTCACGTCCAGTTGACCCCTTGTGCTATGTATAAAACAGTTTGGCAATTGACTGATTGAGATGCAGACAGTGTTGCAAAATGACTGCAGACTCTTGACATTATGACTCGGCACGTCTGATGTAATTATGCGTATGCACGATAAGATAAAATCTGATAGCAACGTCGTGAGACAACAGAATCTTACAGCACAAACTCACTCACTCACTCGATATCATATACTTAAATCTTACCTTGCCGCGCATGCGCGTAAAGATGTCGATCCAATTGCGAAGCAAGTAAACGCCGGCGGCAATAAAGCATACGCCCAATATCACAATGACCAGCCGCCAGGCACAATGACATGCACGTGATGTCATCTTTAACTGTTGTTGTTGCTCCTGTTCTCGATGATGACGACTTCTGCTGCTGCTGCTGTCACTGTGACTATCACTACTGCTGTCTTCGCCTTCTGTTGTATTTGCAGCAGCAGTTATTAGTCTTTTTGTTTTGCAGGAAACTTTCGTTGATTTTTGTTGTGCGACGTCGGCGTCGTTGTCGCCTGTTCTCTTGCTCTTGCAGCGCTGCACTGAAGCCAAGCGTTTGTATAACGTTGCTCTACTCGACGTTGTCGGAGTCGTTGACGCTGCCTGAAAATTACAGATAAGCAATACAAATACACAACCAACAAAATCTAAAGAGAGCGCGTGTTAAAATCGCTACGCTCTTAAACACTTGAAAGTAAAGCTTGTATGCAGTGTTGTGCAAAGTGAATTTATTATGCATGTGTGTGAGTGGGGAAATAATGACTTATCGGCTGCAGCCGACTTTAGTTATCGATGATGAAAGGCTCGTTCGTCTAGGAATGGGAGAGAGCCTCAATGTCAATTGGCGACCGATAGAGAGCGTGTGAACAGAAGAAAAAGTACCACAGCGGATCACGCGCCGGAGAGCGACAGCGAAGAGCGCAGCTTATGACTACGTCGTAATTATAAATATTATAGCTGTCTAATTGTTAAACCATTTATTGTTTATAACACAACGACCTAGTGTACGAATTGTTCATGAAATAGTTATTTTGCACTGCTTTTAATTTGAATGCTGGTACGCTTTATGATTTTTGGGGGAAGGCTCTCGGCTCTCTCGGAAACCGGTTTTTTTTTATTATTTGACTTGGGGGAGTGGGAGTCATGTGTAGCAATAGCATTAACATTCCTATGCTTGTACGTGCGTTGTTAGTTGCTGTTATTGATGCACAATACAAATCGCCATAGCAAGGTTAAATCGAATCCATATAGGAAAACCCGTTTTACACTCTGCAATTTGCCTACGCCTCTCTTTTGCTCTCACTCCCACTCATAGCCCAGCCTCTTCTAGATTAGTTTACGCGTTCTTTTTGTATTAACATTGCGCAAATTCATTTATGTCAACATATTAACACTTAGTCATATGTGGGGGGTAAATTGTCTGAAGAACTGTTGCCGAGTCCAAGTTATATTAATTAAGTCGTCTAGCGTATGTGAGAGCGAGACAACAATTATAACTATGATTCGCAGGAATTTGAATTAGTGTGAGTGTGATTGAAATGGCAATACGCAATAATTACTTATGGTTATTACTTGCGCTATAATCCTTGAGTTGTTGATTTTGTTCGGCTCGTCACTTCCGCAACCTGTTGACATGTTTTGCAGCTACGCTATGTTTATAGCGAATTTGCTATAATGCTATAAATAGACGAAACCACAGTGCAATGTGCCAAAATTAAGCATTTATGTGGCTATCGTATACATACATTTGTGTGTATGTTTGTTCTATGCGCTGGGATTAATTTGCAAATTCACTGAAAATGCGTCACACTTTGGTTTCTTTTTTTATTTAATTTTGTGCAAATATCGCGACCCCATCCACGCAACAACAAACAAAGTTAATGTTTTATTAGCTTGAATATCAAGCAAGAAGAAGAACGATCGTTCTTCGTTCAGTCAACGCTTCTTCTGTTGCTGCGTGTGTTTAACTCTCTTGCGTACGCGCCTTTTGCTCTCTTTTTCTCTCCCACTCACTCACACACGCGCATGCTCTCGTCACACGCGCCGAGCAACAACAATTCAAGTGCGTAGGGATATTTTTTTTTTCGATATTTGCCCTCTTACGTTTTCACTTTTAGGCGTCGTTTTGTTGTGGCTTGTTGCAACTGCGACGTCTTTCTGTATTATTATTAGCACTCGTAACGCTTGTTCACTTATAGTGCTTCCACTTCTACTTCATTTTGGTTGCCCTTTTGCAACCGCGTATTATTTTCTATTGGTTTCAATTTTAATAGGAATTTTTTGAATTTGCGTAAACGTGAGCAAAACGTATGCGTATATTCGTATTTAACAGCGGCGTCTATTTTTTCGTTTGCGTTCTTCTTGTATCTCACTCACGCCCATTCGTTTTTTAATCACTAGACATCTCTCAACGCATCGTTCGTTAACTTGATCTTGAACTCGCTCAAAATGGCCACGCGTCGTCCGATCTATGCGTCTGAGCGGCACTGCGCCTGGTCTGCGACTGAAACTATTTTGTTTTATATTTTTCAAAACGCCACCAGCAGCAATTATATATTCTTTATTAAAAGCACATATTACAATTAAGTCGACTCGCATATACCCTGCAATAGAGTCGCTGGGTTTTATGTTAATGAAGTTCAAAGCGTGTAATTACCATTTGTGACGAGGTATTTACTTTCTATTGTTGACTTTAGTTGAGCATTAATGTATGATTAATAATAATAATAGAATATTCGCAGCTGCTCTTTGTATATTACCAAACGTTTACTGAACTGATACTCTTTACTGCGCAGGGCATTTACCACAGCAAATGAGCAGACAAAGAGCGGCGACTATCTTACGCTCTCAAACTCGCTCTCACTCATTATGTCTTTGCTCTCTGTGCCTATGTAAACCAGTTCCATCTCTTGAAACGGTAATATTTCGATGTATTCGCTTATTGTCAGTTTGAAACAATAATGCATCGACGTTTATTTTGTGTTAGAACGAATTTTCAATGACTGGATTGGCGCGCTCAATTTAACAATTGGAATGTGAACATTTTTTTAATATATTTATTTTGTTTTATCAGAATTTATACTGTACAAGTAAATTTATATTAAAGTATGATTTTTATTATTATAACCTGCTTATCAGTAAGAGGCAAGCAATTGCTTCGACTGTTCTGAGTATACTAAGTGATTAATTTTGTGATGCGCTCGAAGTACAAAATGCCGATAACAAATAAATCCGGAGTACAACAATTTTGGAGCTATGAATACAGTATATAAAAATTATGTATAAAAAATATGACACATTTGCAGCTATAATCTTGCAGTTTATTGAACCTAAGATTGTTGAACTTTGACTGCTATATTTTAAAAGTGAGAAAGAGTTAGAAAATGGAACAAAAATGTTAAAATGCTTTTAATATACCTGGAATTCGATCAGCTTAACTAATTGTATATCAAACACACTTAATAATATAACTAAAAAACCATAATTATGAAATACACTTCAAGACCGATTCCTAGGCAACTTTATGTATGATTAATCCCTTATGAGTATTACCCACATAGAAAGAAATATATGCCAAATTATATCAAGATGGCTTTCAAATCGAACGACTTATTTTTCTATAAACCGATGGACAGACGGACATACCCTAGAAAACCCTAGAACTGTACACTTATCACATTACATTCTCGCCAATTGCGCGTTCAACTGGCGCATTCCGCTTCAGCTGACGCCGCAACATATTGCAGACCCACCAGGAGGGGGGAACCCTCGGCCCCATAGTTCTTGAGCTCAGGATTCACAGCACTCGTTGTTTGAATGCGATTCTCCAGATTTGTAATATCAATTTGTCGTATAAACTGTCGCTGTATGAAGATTTTCCGCGGATAATAGAGCAGCAACGTTAGTCCCAAAATGATAACGAGAATGCCACAGATTTTGGCAACAATCGTTGAGATGGGCAGCAGGTTCAGGTAGAAGAGCAGATCGGATGTGATTTGCACTCGATAGTCTACCCAAACCAGAGGCAGAAAAGTTCGTCGAGCATTGCGAAAGGCGCTGTAGATAGAAGAGAATCGAGCTGTAGTAATAAATCATATTAACATAAAAAAAGCGAACTAACTAACTAAGCACAAACTTTGTTTTTATGTTTTAGCATATAGAATTTGGATGTCATATTACTAGATCAGATCTTGAAAGCTAAGCTGTGTAGAAAATTTCTACTAGACTTCTCATTAATTAATATAGACTTTTCGTATTTCAATGCTTACGATTCACGTCGTGGCTCCACCAGCAAACTAATCATAAGACGCGCCTTAATGTCGAGCAACATTCCCGTTTTGGGCTCCAGTATGATGACCATTTCATGGCGCTCCTTATCGGGCTTTAGGCCCTCCACAGCGTCGACGTAGTAGGGATCGGCATTGTAGAAGTGCGGATAGGAAGCGAAGATGGGGACATCGTAGTAGCAGCTGGACACATTCATTAAACCGGAGCGCACCTCCTTACAATTGTCCTGGCAGTAGCAGCTGTTATCCGGATTATCGGTGCCTAGAATCGAGTGCTTAACTCTTGTTTCCAAAGACAATGAATCGTTTAAATTACCATTAGCCACAGAACGTCGACTGCCTTTGTAGACATATGCCTCGATGCCCTCGAAGATTGTGGTTCCCGCATAATCCGCCTTCAGCTCGCGACAAATATCGGAGAGAAAATAGGAGATAGGTTCCCCTTGTCGCAGCGGTATCGGATGGAATTCTCCAATGCTGCCCTTGAGCTTGCAATGTGGATAAGACGCAGCCACATCATCATAACGCCAACGCGCAATTTGCCCGATTTTACTAAAGTCATCGGCACCCGTATAGATGTTATGATGGCCGTAGACCTCTGTGTTGCCATTGCGCTGAAAATGTGATCAATTGGTAAGCAATCAGTTGGAAAATATATACATCTGGGGCCTTACTGGATATCCGTAGCCTATGCGCTCGTAGGGAAAATGCATTTCCGGCAACAGCTTGCTGGGCACCAAGGAACTCATCTTAATCAGCGGTGTATCGAACCCCTCGAATAGCCATTCATCCGCTGTGCGCGTAAAAGTCGCATCATTACCGTACATATTCAGGGCAATCATCATGAAGGAACGCAGCACGGGATTCCATCGTTGCGCCTTGTGCGTAATGCCCACCGTGAGAGTATTTGGTTGGATCACCACATCGCTAAGATTTCCCTTGCTCAGCTCGGGCTCAAATGTGAAGCGACTCTTGCGCAGATACGACACCGTTGAGTTCTCCGTGTGCCAGGTGACATTCAACTTTTGTATCTGCTCGGTAAAGGTGTAGGGTCCAAGTTCCTCGAAGCGTGGCTTCACCAGTGGATTATCGATTTCATCTGAATTGGTCCAGTTGAAGATGTAGACGTAGGCTGTCATGGGGAGGCTTGGATACTGCCAGAGATTCGTCATCATTGTGTTGGGCTTGAGCACCATGAGCTGGCGGTAGTAATAGATTATTTTTTATTAACAAAATGTTTTTTATTAGCCATTTTTAAACATAACTGCTTTACCAATAGTCTTAGTATTCATTTTAATTATAGCTATCCTTTTTTAATAAATAAATATTTAAAGTAAACTTGATGAATAAATAATCTCACAAAACACAATTTCTATCAGCTTATTTTTTAAATTAATTTTTTTTTGTTTAGTTTTTATTATATATTTTTATTTTTGTAGTTTATATTTTTTATTTTTAGTTTATATTATACTTTTTTTGTTGTGGTTTATTTTAATTTTTAGAATCCATCAATTTGATATTAAACTTTTCATTTAATGATTAGTTGGTGCAATTAGATGAAATTTTTAATAGTTTTTTTTTATTTACATATTGTATTATAATTAAAAAATAAACATCAAATTATCTCTTAAGAATGTCAATATAGAATTTCTGTACATTTATTATCATTTTTATATTATATATATAATATATCATTATTTATCACTATTTAATTACCATTAAATTTAATTTGAAAGTTTTAATTAAAAAATTCGTTAGAGTCTTGATTTAATTGTATTTAGTTAACTAGTAATTCTATGCTTAACTTATAAAGTAAAATTGTAAAGCAAATGTTGTATTATTTTAGCTTTTAATTTTTTTTGATTTTAATTTGACTTCGTTTAATTTATTTTTGTAACTATTCATATATCCTTCATTGACTCACCCACTCCATGGCTTTGTGCTGCAGATGCTCCAGGTTGATCAGATAGACGGATCCCACTGTTACTAGAGTTAGACCCAGCAGGCTGGTCAAGGCAATGCGTGATTTTCCGATCATGTCACTTTCGGATCGCAGGTCGCAACTAGAATGAGACTACGAGCTTTTAGTTCTCAGGTGCGTAGCCGTAATACAGCTACTGATCTATACTTGACTGGTTTTCCTTGATTATATCGTGGGTAGCCACGATATGTTTACATCTTGCAAGTATTCTTTACTGAATTTGCATTATTTGTGTTATGAACGCAGGCATTTTTATAGCCAATGAATTGATTATTTTTGCTATTAATTGTTTCCTCAAGAGTTTAGTTCAACTATCACTATCAGTTGAAAATTACGATAATTCCTTCAAATATGTATTAATTAAGTGTAAAAATAGATTCACGTTATTCATACAATGTTGATAAAACTAAATCTCTGGTTAACACGTACATATTTCGTATTCTTGATAGACAAGATTAATTCCATAATGGTTGTTGGCTATTACGATCTAGAAACATTGTCTTAATCAATGTAATCCTCAATTTGTAAGCTTATGACAATAAATCTATACATTGTGTGGAGGTCTTGAAATTATGAAACAATCCAGGTCTAAACATTAAATTTATAGATTATCATCATGTTTGGTAATTATTTCTAATCTTTACTAAATATTATTAGACACACTTACCCTGCTCTTTGTACAAATTAGTTAAAGATGTGTATATATAATACTCAGTTTTTTCTCAAATTTCAAATCAGAAATGCAAATTCACGTGTTAAAAACACTAGACTAGGTATTCCCAGTTTTGTTGTTACGGTGTCTGTGTCGCGTCTCGAAGCGATCTTAAAGGTCCCAGCCGGGGGTTATCTACTCTTCAGCTCAGATAATGCACTATATATACATATGTTACTTTCACAATCACAGTGAGCTAGGAAGAATCCTGAACGATCGATTGTCGCTGGAGATGAGAACCGCTCGAAATGCCGACCTGATAAAGACTGTCGGCCTGAGCAGGAAAATGTTCCTATATACAACGAGTACTTGACCATTAAAAGAAAACTCAGCTTCAGGCGCATTCTGAATTGATACTGCACCTACAAAAAGACAAACAACAAAAAAACGAAAAACGAAACAAGCAATACATATAAAAATAAATCAATGAATTGTTACACTGAGCGAAACGAAAGTGTAGCATACCTTTGAGGCTGATCTTCCGCCACCATAAATCATTCATCTATTCGAGAGATAAGCCACTCTCCATGCGGATGTTGAATACAACGGTCAATGGCATTTCTTCTCAGATGCTTCGTAGTGTTTCTTGCAGTGTAGCGTTTCGATTTTACAATACTTCTTCTTTTTAAGTTTTGTGTGCACTTAGTGTTGTTTTTGGTTCAAAAGTTCCACAATCTCGTCAAGGGTTATCTTTCAACGGCTTAGTTGCAGTTGCAGTGGCAGTGGCAACTATACGGGGAAATTGGAGCAGCATACCCAAGTGCAACCAGACGGGCAAGGCAATCGAATCGAATCGAGTCGTTCGTTCGTTATCGCCTCAACTCTAACCCAAAATCGGCAAACATATCAATATAACTGAGTCCATCTACCAACTAAACATGCCGCGCTACAACAAAAATCCGCTCTCGACTTTCGAGTTTTCCGATTTTTCGTGCGTACTGATAAGAAACTGATGAGGAGGCGTTGCAGGAGATGGAGGCGGAGGAGCCGACGTTGCCGAATGATCTGATAAGCGACACAACTATGTACATCCTCAACACTGTAAGAAAAATCAACTGTAGCAAGCCGAAGTTGAAATGCCCTTTTAAAGGGATACTTCAAAGGAATTACTCATTGATCTTAAAATGAAAATATATGTATATTAATTATTATTTTTATAAATCTGTAATAAAACATAAATCTACAACAAGCCTAATTTAACTAGCAGTGAAAATAAGCAAGCATATTAAAAATCGGTCAGACGGACAGACAGACTATACCTCTATATATATATATATATATATAGCAGCGCAAGTCATTGCTGCGCTTATGTATTTATAAACATGATGGTTTGTGACATAATACTCCCTGATAGTGTAATATTTGTTATGATTTATGATGCACACAAATACACTTTATATGTATATATAAAACATATATGTCATACAAATACAGATTTATAGCTATAGCTACAGCTAATGATCGCTAATTGTCAGATTTTGACAGCATGGCGCAGTCAGCAATATTTCCAGTGATAATACAAAACAAATATAGAGATTAGAATAGTAGAAAATCAATTGTGGCATCTATTTGATGGGAAACAAATCAATGAATGACAGTGAAAGTCAAGATTTCCCTTCCCTTGTACCTCTTGCGGTACAATGTCGAACATATTTACGGATGTTTATTCTGTGTTAATGACGAATAATAAACGGTTATTAATAAGAAAAGAAATTCTTTAATATGTAAGTAATTTCACATATCCTTCTTCCGACAAATCATCCCAATAACAAATATAATACAGGTAACAATAAATTTTTGGCTACTCAAAGCGAATATTTTATCAATATTTTACTGATGTTTGTTTTACTATGTAATTGACAAACAGAAAATCGAATTTCATTTTAGATACAAAAAATTTTTGTTGTAAAATGAATCCATATTCCTTACCTTTGGGGTATTCAAGTTTGAGCAAATCTTTTGCGAAATAATTATGAATTTGCAAATTCGTTTTCGATAGTTTAATCAGTCTTAATTCAATTACGTCTTAATTCGATTATAATACATGTTATTTATTAGTAGATTAAACAATGAATTCGATGTATAGATTAGCAGGACCCAACAAAGTAGGGCAGGTAATGAGTTCAGCGTACAAAGCTGAACTTAAGCACGTTGGGCAAGTGGTCCTGATCGGTCAACATTCGATTGTTATAGATGCGCAGCAGCTTTTCGTCGATCACATATCGCTGAGACTAAAATGAAAGGAGGAATTATGGAGGGATTGAATGTCAACTGTACCCTGAACTCACCTTCAGTATATCGTAGCTAATATCACTGCACAATATCCACAATTCCAGCGGCTGTGAGCGCCAACTCTGCTTGGCCAGTAGCGCTAAGCAGCGTTCAACGAATGCATCTCCACCGCAAAGTGTACCCGTTACATCAAGGATGTGGAGCTGCCGGCAATTGGATACAAATTTCAACAAAGCCGCATCCGATTCCATTTTATAGCCATTAATGTGCAGCTGCTGCAAATCCGGCAACTGGGGAGCCAACTGCTCCAGCATCTGATTATTGAGTCTTTGTAGCATACCCTCGTCCAGAACACCTCTGACTTCCAGACGCCGCAACTGATGAAGATTGCCCAGCTCGCGGAAGAAGCGGCCGTAATCGTGGAGCAGTCCATGGAAGCGGACGCCCTCAATCAGTTTGCCATGATCAACTCTTGGTCGCGTAATGCGTTCCAGCACATCGAACACAAAGTTCTTGGAGTAGATGGAGAGCTCACGCAGATGTGGCAGCTGCATCAGTTCCTGTGTAATGTCCGTTTCCATGCACAGATGATAGTCAGCAATCTTAATGTTCTCCAAGGTGGGACACAACTGCACCAAATCACAGCAATTCACCTCATCACAGTTGTCCATAATGTCGAATTTGCGCAACTTCAGCCGGCGAAAGATGTCTCGAAAATGCTGCGACTTCAGGCACTCGCATTCATCCAAGCACAACTCCTCCAGCTGCCGCAGCTCGCACAGATATCTGCCCGTCAACTGGCAGCCTCGTAACGTCAGCTGCCTCAATCCCGGGCACAAACGCTTCAGTAGTCGCACATCCTCATCCACAAAACGCAAGCGACCGCGTCGTCGCATTTGCCCCTGATCCCATTCCAGTTGTGTGACGCGATTCAAGCTTCCGTCACTCAGCTGACGCAGGCGTCGCACGTCCAACCGCTGACAGTTCAGTTGCTCCACGTGCGGAGTCAGCGCAGTGATGAACGCCTGAAACTGTCGACTGCTTACACCCAGCATCTCCTCGTCAAGCAGTTCCACGCTGCGCACGCGTGTGCGCCACAAAGCCTGCACAACATTGAGCAGGCGACTGTGCAGCTGACTCAACTCGAACTGTTGAAACACTTCCAGATAGTCGACTATTAGCGTTAGCACATCGTCGTTTAGGTGGAGCAACGAGCTCCGGTTGTCTGCTGTATCAAAGTGAAGGTCAGTGGGCAGATTCTCAATGTTATTGCGTACTTACCTGCTTCCTCGTTTCTGTTTTGCTCTTTTCCGTCGCGGCGCATTTTTGTAAATGCGCTCAAAACAAATGACGTCGTTGCGCGCTGACAGCTGTCTGCGTTCCAGTCAATTCCAGATACATACCAAAACAAGAACTGCCTTGCTCTGTTAGGGGTGGTTTTCCAGGCAACCGACCCACTTTACCTGCCTACCTCACTATTCGCTAGCACTGTTGCTTAGAGAGGAGACGCGCCAAACGATCACAGACACGATGCGTCACGACTATCGGCTCATCTCTTTACATTTCTGAAAGTGGGAAATATTTCCTCTTTCCACTTAATACGTTTTCCCATGTCTGTTGACCTCGTTTAAAGGCCAATTTTCATAAATACATTAATCATTTAATTTCATATTAATGCGCTGTTCCCAGGTAAACTAAATAGCTTTTTTCCCCGCAACTCCATATAAAAATAAAAATGTTTGCCTCAGCATTTTGGGTTTTATAGAGTCACAGGACTGCATATGAAATTAAGAATTAAAAAATATAGTAACCCAGCTACAATAAAATGTGTTTGGAGATATTGTCGCTATAGAAATAGGCAAAAAATATGAGTGCATGTTTCTTTTGCATTGTTTCTGAGGCGTGGCCACGAATATTTGTGTTTTTTTTTACCATTTCCGTGCAAATTTCGGCACACAAAGATTGCTAAAAACGGACACACTAAAATGTGTGAAGGTTGCAAAATATTTAGAAATGCGAATCATTTCTTTAGTCATCTGGAAACTGCGTTTTAAACGCGCATTAAATACTTTATATTACCAAAATGAGTCTTTCATTGTTTCACTATTTTCCCCATATCAATCGTATATACCCCAACAATATTATCACAAAACATAATTATAGGAAGCTCATTCAATATTAAAGTAAACTAAAAACTAATCTTTTCTATAAAATCTCTTCGTATTGAAGACAATTTAAATTTTTCTTTTCCACCTAGCTAATTTCAACTTTTATATCGCACCTTTCATAATTCGTAACATATTGCCCAAGTTGATCAATGTTGGATATAATCTTTACTACCATGTTTACACCCATAATAATAAATCTATAACTCACATAAATGTACGCAAAAACTCCCCTAAAATGACTTTAACATTTTACATGCCATTCATTTTTTGGGTAATACCTAATATAGAAACACAAATCATGCCAAAACTTATCAGTGAATAAAAAAAAGACAACAAACTATAGTATCTTATCTGGCATAATAAAAATGTTTATCATTTAACCTCAAGAAACACAACAAATATTGTCAAAATTTTGGCAAAAGAAATTAGTAAGTGCTTGGTATAAGGCACCGATAATGCGTCAGTACTTGAATATTATATCAACTGTATTCGAAGAAATAAACCAATAAGTTTAGAGAATGTCGCTCCCAATTTCATATCTGTAATAAATACAAACGAATGCAAGAAATATATGAAAAGTAACTGTAAAATACCAACAAATACGAATTTGCACTGCTTGCAGTTTTGAATAATGCAAGCAGTGCAATGACGCCATTGTTTTTTCTGACCTACTTTGATAATGATCTTCAAAAAATTATAAATAGTATTGTGCTTCGTAGGAAATATGTAGGACTAAAAACTGGGAAATAATATTTAATACCTATAATTTAAAAATTCTTCGTAGCTGAACTGCATTGAATAATCTCTTAGACAAATCTTTAATACTAAACTCTAAATTTGTTATAGAAAAACGTTCTGTAAATAAAAACAGCCAAAAGTTAATATGCTACAGATAGCATAATTTAGACCAAAGTAGAGTTAAATTTTTTGTTGTTGTTTATTTGTTGTTTGGTGCTTACTACGTCATCAATTTGTATGTATTTAATTACATTTAACTTTTACAATATACTCTATGTTGCATGTTGCATTGCTGCATTGCTGCAATGTTGTTTGTTGTATATGTATAATTGTATTGTATTGTATTTATTACATAGTATATATGTATTGTTGTATGTATATTATCATTTATCCAATTTCATTTGTCGTATAGGCATATATTGTAGGTATATATAGTGTTTATATTGTATTGTATCTGCATTATAGTACATTATTGTTTCTATTTACTTAGTATTGTTACTGATTCTGGTGTTTTTTTCTTAATTTTTTTGTTTCGTTTTGTTTTGTTTTTGCTTTAATTGGCTGCCAAGCGTTTGTTTTTAGGAAACAGCTTATTGTTATTAATTAATGTATGTTTATGTGTGTGTGTGTGTGTATGTGTGAGTGTGAATATGTATTATATATGTATATATATATATTTCTTGATTTATGCACTACGCAACTTACAAATTAATTGTCCATTTTTGTTTTGTTAAATATTGCAACACAATTGAAATTTTTGTTGTTACTTTTTCGTACTTAAAAAATTGCCATTCGCTTTCGCTACACATACAGTTGATTTTTCCGTTTAATAGATTAGTTAATAATAGTTAATAATAATTTTATATATACTCTATATATGCACTTTATATATATATGCTGCGCTCTATACACAATCATCAAAACTATTTCGCCAAAAAACGCACACCAAAAAACTAACACGGCTAAAACAACTACATAAATTTGTATGCATCTGTGGAAGTGTTTCTGTGTGTGTGTGTGTGTGTCTGTGTGTGTAAATATTATGTGCAAAGTTCTCTGTACTTTCATATTGTATGTATAAAAATACCTCAGACTTAGGCGACTTTGCATAAATCTTTCATTTCTTCATTTCTTCGGCTTTGCAATTGTTTAAACAATTTCATTTATGCGCACAACATTTGTGTTTGCTTTTCTCTTTTGTTTTCTTGTTTATTTTTGTTATTTTTTTTTACAATTTTCAATTGTTCCCTGCATTCTTAGTACATATTTTTAAAAGTTCTAGCGCTGCCAATAAATGCCTTAAAAATAAAACGAATTGGGATTTCCTATTTTGTTTTTTGTTTTTGTTTCTTTCTGAACAGCAAAGCAAAACCAACAACTTGTTTTAATTTTTTTATTTGTTTTTCTTTTTTTAATGTATATTTTTCTGTTTATGTTGTTTTATTTGTGTATACATGTACAGTTTTTTGTTTTCTTTTTGTTGTTAATTTAAATTAAAAGTGTTTAATTAAAATCATTAAATTAATAAAATGTTGCATTTAAAAGGAAGCATTATGTGTGTGTGTCTGTGTGTATATGTATGTTTGTTTCTCGTGTGTGTGTGTGTGTGTGTGTGAATAAACTTGACTCAGCTAATAATAGTTTTAATATGGTTTTTTTTTTGTTATACTTTTCCTTATTGTTTTTGTTTTTTTTGTTTTATTTTCTTTTCATTATTTTACTTTTATTTTATTTTTTGTAAAATTTAAAGCAGATATGTTGTTGCTTGTGGCGCTTGGGGCTTGCTTTTGTTTTATCATCTTTTGTTGTTTTTGTTTTCAACATAAGCACAGTAATTGTTATTATTAATTATAATTGTAGAGTTGTGCCTAGTTTTTGTAATTGTTGTTAACTTTAATAGTGTGTGTATATGTGTGTGTGTGTGTGTATGAGTGTTAGATTGGGGGTTATAACTTCTCAATTTCTCCATCTTGTGCTTCATATTTCAACTTCGTTCCGTCTGGGTTCCTAATTGTGTTTTTCTTCTTCTCATCTATTTATGTGAATAATTATAATCGTAATTATAATCGTGTCTCTACACACACACGCACATTGTTTATCTGGTTGTCGTATATTTACGTAAAACTAAATACTTAATTCCACTTTCGTTCTCATCTGTCTCCTCGATTATCCTCCTCGCATTATCATCTCAATCTTAATCAGTTTTGTTTTTAGTAGTTCAACTAACATTAAATATCGTAATCATAATATAATATAATTCTTTTCTTCTTCTTTTTGCATTTCATCTCTCTTTCTCTCTACTATTCTTCTTCTTCTGCTGTCGTTAGTTCTTGACTTAGCCTACGCCTGCGCCGCCTTCTTTACTCTCTTTCAGCTTCCTCAGCAACAAGTTTTGCACTTAAATATTTAATGGGGTTTTTTTTTTGTTGTTTCTGCGTTCTCATTTTCTCATATTCTGTTTGATTGGCTGTAGGAAAGGGCGCGGGACTTGTATGATTAACTGGGGGCGCTGCTATTAGCATAATATGTGTTTGTTTGTTTTTCTGTTTTCATTTTTTTTTTGTTTTTTTTTTTTTTATGTTTTATGTTTTGTATGTAGTTAAGTTTAATCGTTTACATACTTTGTTTTTGCCTTACAACAAAATGCACAAAATAATACAAATTTTCTCAGTGTGATTTTCGCAAAAAACGTTCTAGCTGCTGCACATTTGATGCACAAAAGTACATAAATTTACACATATGTATGTATGTATGTTGTCCTAACAACTTTCCTTACATCTTTTGCCTTCTCTCTCTCTCTCAAAGTCTGAGTTTGCCACGCTGCATGCTCTTGGCCAAAAGCTACTAGCACAGCTAGTAGACTTTTTGATGGCGCCACGTGTTGCGCATACATTTCATAAATGTAACAGGGACGTGTGAGAAAATCAATTAATTATAGTAAATTATAGACGCTAAGCGCCTAACAAAGATCGTTTTAAGGGAGTACAGCGCAAAGGGTGGCAGGCGGGGGGGCGTTTAACTATGAGATGTTTAGCTTCCTTGTATTGCACGTTACACAAATCACGTTGCAAGCTGTGCAGCAGCGTTGTGGCAGCGAGAGAGTGAGAGAAAGCTTAGACATCTCGATACATGAACATATATGTGTTTAGGATATATAATTGCTGCTTTCTATGCATATCTAACTAGCTGCTTCTTCTATTTTTAGGGGGATGTGTGGTTGCTCCTTCGAGTAGTTGTTGCCTCCTTCTCTCCTCATCCTTTGCTCTGCTTCTCCTCTTACAGATTCAGGCCATTCACCATTGCGTCGCGGCTGCTGTGGCTGTTGTGGCCGCCGCATGCAGCAGGGGCTACTGTTAGTAAACCACCGGATGTTGCTCCACATTCGTGGGCAGATGTTGCAGCTGCATGGCAGCGCGTGCCAAGGCGCTTGGATCGCTGATCAAGGCGATCGGCACCTGTGGTGGCGGCTGCTGTTGCTGCTGCTGTGGCGGTGCCTGCGGATGTGCCTGTTGCTGCTGCTGATGGTGTTGCTGCTGCTGCTGTTGTTGCTGCTGCTGATGCTGTTGATGATGATGCGCCGCCTGCTGTATGGACAACTGCAGCAATTGCTGCTGCTGCAACTGCTGTTGCTGCTGCTGATGGGCTGCCACCGCAGCCTGTTGCTGTTGTTGCTGCTGCTGGGCGGCAACCTGTTGCTGATGCTGCTGATGGGCCACGGCTGCCGCCTGCTGCTGAGCTGCAGCTGCAGCCGCTGCCTGTTGTTGTTGTGCTGCAGCGGCAGCAGCTGCTTGTTGCTGTGCCGCAACTGCAGCGGCTGCTTGCTGTTGCTTCTGCGTCTGCTGGGCATTGTGCGAGGAGATGAGCGTACTGGTGACCAACGGCACCAGGCCTGGCGTTAGCTGGACGGCACCGGCGCCAGCCGCTGCAGCGCCCGCTGTTATCTGCTGTATGGTGTGCATTGTGGTCGTCGCCGAATGATGCGGAACTGCAAAAGTGTGAGTGTGGGAGGGGGAGGGAGAGAAGTATTTTGTTAGATACGTTTACACTTGGGGGTGCAACAAACTTTTGCTTAGAATTCTGTGTCCGACTCACTTATGATCGGTTTCACTTCCTGCTTGACTTGGGTCAGCACACCAGCCGGTATTTGCGGATGCGGATGCACGGGTGGGGGCGGCATCATGGCATCCGGGTGATTCATCTTCATGTGCCGCTTCAAATTGCCGCGCTCGACGAACGCCTTGCTGCACAGTGTGCACGCGTGCGGTTTCTCGCCCGAATGCGAGCGCATATGCGAGACCAGATGACCTGCGAAACGGACAATGGAAGCGACATGAAGACATCTCTTTCATCTTTCATTCATTCTCGACAAGGGATACGTTATTATAATTTCGGGGAACAGTTAAAAACTACAAATTTAAACAAACCAAAGCGGACGGGTCTTGGTTTCCGTACTGAGCGAGACGTGGACGGGGCATGCATTTAAATTCAATTATGGGATACTACAAATTGGGATTACTTTAGGGGCGGGAATGGAGAGCACGATGCAGCCAGCGGCATTCTAGAACTTAAAACTAACTTAAGATGTGGTCGATCCATAAAATATTAAAATAGTATTCAATTTAAGCTAGATGTACATTCATTAAGTTTACCCCAACCTAAACTATTATTAATCACATTATTGTATACATTATAAATAACTACTTGATTTACAGAATAATAAACTTTGGTATTTTAACTATAAAAACAAATAGATTTCTAGCTATACTTAAACATATAAAACAACATATTCATATAAAATTGTGATAAAGTCTAAGGTTATACAGTCATGACATAAATACATCCATTCTGTAGTCGTCAACCAGAGTTATAAATGAAAATATAATAATATATAGCGATATAATAACTTAGTTGTGTTCAGTATTTTTTTTTTAGATTTATATGCTAACTATTTTCCAATTATTAGATATCGATTGATTTTTAAGCGTATAAGTTGAAATTATAATTTGTTTTAAAGTTTGCAACGATAATTTAAACAAACTTCTAATTTATATTTATGGTGTTTTCTTCTGTTTTTCTTTCAATATAATGTCTTAGGTAAGTTTAAAATTTGAACTTCAAATCCAAAGGGAAAATAACAAATATTCGATTGATAGTATTTTTAGTCATGAATGATCACATTATGCTTTATATAATATCACAACATTCATCGCGTAATGAAATAATTAAGGCATTTGAATTTATAAAAATGGTGTTTAACCATAATCATGATCTGATAAACTAAAATTATGGAATTTATATTTATGTATAATTATTATTAGACTACAAGGAAGGATTCGACTTTGCCCAGGCTGCACTGTGGTGAAGTGGGAGAAAAGTGAGGATAACAGTTCATATAGGTTCACTGGTTGGTCGTGTGCCTGGCTGGCATATAGAGGCTGGATTGGGATTGTGATTGACTAATATGCTGACGCCACGTCTTGCGTGCGCTGCCTGAACCGACTCCAATTGCGATGCCGAAGACTTGGATGGCGGATTCAGAGAGACGCGACTCACCTTTGCAAATGAAATTCTTGGGGCATTTTTCGCAGGCAAACGGACGTTCGCACTCCTGTCCCTTGGTGTGGCTACGCTGATGGAACAAGAGATTGCCCTTGAGGGGGAAGGATTTGCCGCATGTCTCGCATGTGAAGGGGCGATCGCCGGTGTGGCAACGTGACATATGATTGATCAGATGCTCCTTGCGTGTGAACGGCTTGTTGCACACGTTGCAGCAATGGGGATTGTCGCTCGAATGCTGGCGCATATGATTATTGAGATGCTCCTTCCGTGTGAAGGTCTTCTGACAGTATTCGCATTTGTGGGGCGAGTCTCCAGTGTGCAGGCGGACATGATTCGTCAGATGCTCCTTCCGGGTGAAGGTCTTCTTGCAGTAGGAGCAGCGATGCGGCGAATCGCCCGTGTGCTGGCGCACATGATTCGTTAGGTGCTCCTTCCTTGTGAAGGTCTTCGTGCAATAGGTGCACTTGTGCGGCGATTCGCCTGTATGTTGCCGTACATGATTAACCATGTGATCTTTGCGTGTGAACGCTTTCGTGCAGTACGTGCACTTGAACGGTGTCTCACCCGTGTGCTGGCGTATGTGATTCACCAGATGCTCCTTGCGCGTGAACGTCTTCATGCAGTAGGAGCAGCGATGCGGCGACTCTCCCGTGTGCTGTCGCACGTGATTTAACAAGTGCTCCTTGCGTGTGAACGTCTTGGAGCAGAAGTCGCACCGATGCGGCGTCTCGCCTGCTTGCGTGGTAAAAAAGGCAAGAGATGTACAAGAAGAAGAAGATGGAGAAGGAGAAGAAGAAGAAAAGAAAAACATGTTAGAGATTAGTAATCATTATCGACAATGCAACACTTGTAAATCAATTGTTAGTTCGTTCGTAACGAGTGTAAAGTATGTTTGTCCAGTGTCTCAGTCCGTTTGGTAGTCGCCTATTTTCCCCCATTTTCAATTTCGTATTTAGCTGTAAATAAGTGATCGACATGTTCCAACAGCGTTCCTTCTTTTTCCAATTTATGGTAGTTAATGTTACATGCTATGGTAGATATATGGTATTTAATGATATATTATATTATCGTAAATTGTATGTATTATTTAATTGACGATCAGTTGCAAACTAAATGTGTAATTTGATTTATCAAATTGTAGACGATCGCTTCTTATGATCTCAGAACAAATTCCAACAACAGCGCCATTGAGAACAACTCATTTTAAGAATGAGGGAGGCGTTCGTTCGTTCGTTCGATATTTTTTAATTAAAATTGTGATCATAATAAATTTATACAAAAATTTATTCACGACTCATCATCTCACATATTCTTCTTCAATCACAAATTGAGCTTGCACTTGAACGGTATTCTCACCCGTGTGCTGGCGTATATGATTCACCAGATGCTCCTTGCGCGTAAACGTCTTGCTGCAGTAGGAGCAGCGATGCGGCGATTCTCCCGTGTGCTGGCGCACGTGATTTATCAAATTCTCCTTGCGTGTGAACGTCTTGGAGCAGAAGTCGCACCGATGCGGCGTCTCGCCTGCTTGCGTGGTAAATTGCAAGAATCGTAACATTCAATTCAAGATCAGTTTCATCATTTAAGTATTTAAATGCTACAATATACTTATTATATTATACGCAAATTCTTTAAAGGTCACAGTTGGACATATATGTATATATATATTTTTTTTTGATTTTGGAATATACGCGTATTTGCTGTATTGTCAATTTCACACAAGTTGATAATGATTCACATCCCAAGGTCATAGACTGATCTCAGTAATTTAGGCACTTTAACAGCATTTCATATAGTTGGGGAAATCATAAAGCCATCTATGATGGAAATATATGAGTCATGATTTAATTAATGGATTTCATTCAATATAATAATAATATTTTGACATCACTTTTTGGGTATGATTAGTTTGCTTTAGAAATGCGATCGTCAATTAATTTTTTGGTTATATTATATTTTTATAAAATCTATACGGGTTTATTGTTCTGTTGCATGTAAAACGGAATATCTATAATTGAAGAATTTATTAATATTGAAGAACTGTTGTTTTTAATCAATTTAGGTAATATTTGATAAATTCTTTAAATATGACATGAATTGGCAATAACCAAATTTATATTTAGTTTGGTTTTGAATTGTGATCGTAATGTGATATTTTATATGAATGGGAATATATAGGATTGCATTTAACAATCTTGAAGATCAGCTGTTTATGATTTATTAAATACATAGTTGTATTTGATATTATTGTTCATTTTAAAGAAAGAACTCTTTGAATCTTTAGTGGATTTTGAAAATTAGATCTCTAGTTGTGGTTATATATAATCGACTTTCGACTTGACTTTGTCATTGTTTTGCTGAGGAGTCGCGCTGTGATTGAGCAAGAAATCGCTGTTTACTTTGTCGTTATCACGCCCATCCCTTGGGATGTAGTTCGTTATCGCTGCTCGTGCACCAATCGCGCAAGTGTGCGTGTCAGAGTATCAAAGTTGGGGTGTGTGAGTGTAGCTGTAGTTGTGTGTGTGTCTGCGTTTGTGTGTGTGTGTGTGTGGGAGTAATTGTCTCTTTTATGACTATAAATGCCTTCCAGGCCACTTTCGAGGACAACAGGGACTGGCATTTTTGGTTTTTGGATAGAATGCGTGCGTAGTGTGCGTAGGATGTCTTGTGGTCGGAGTTTGAAGTCTTGAAATCTTGTTTTGGGTGTCGAGTCAAGTCAAGTCTTATGTGTGTGTGTGTGTGAGTGTGCGTTTTGTGGTGTGTGCTGTTGTGTGTTGATTCTGTTTGTGTCTCTTTACCTGTATGCCAGAGTATGTGATTGGTGAAGTGCTCCTTGCGGCTAAAGCTCTTGCCGCAGATTTCGCAACGGAACGGCGTCTCGTTGGTGTGGGAGCGCATATGGTTGGCTAGGTGCTCCTTGCGCGTATATTTCTTGCCGCAGACATCGCACTGATGCGGTGTTTGACCTGTTTAATTGATGGTACATACAGAACAATAAAGAGAAAGAGAGAACGAGAGGGAGAGAAAGAGAACAGAAGAGTTGAGGCTAAGGTAAAGTTTCTTTCTTATCTATCTTTTTACTTTTCTAATAAGAGCAAGCATTAAACAAAATAAAAATCAACTAAAAGAAAATTGTCAAACGCGCAGTAAAAGTTGTAAGTTTTCAAATTGTCCCGCCAAAGCGTAAAAAAATCAAAAATATCGAAAATAAAAACAAAACGATAAAAAAAGTCCCCCGGCAACGCAATGCTTAGTGTGAAATTTTGGCCGTGGTTCGAACGAAGCGAACGGAAGCTCGGCTTTTGTTTTTCCTTTTTTAAATGTCTGTGTGTGTGTGTGTGTGGGTGGCGCATGGGCGGTGGGCGTGGTTGTGGTAGTCATATGTGTGTGTGAAGCGTATGTATACAGGATGTATGAATGCGAGTGTGTTCCTAGACATGAATAACAATAAAACTTTGAGTCGACAGAAAAGCTAATCCATCGATAGATCGCCCCATGCGTGTTATCGATAACTAACTAATTAATGAAGCTGATGTGTGTTTGTGTGAGTGAACGCGAAGTTCAAGTCTAGCTGAATGCGACCGGGTTCGACGCCAATAATTGAAGCCTAACTTGCAATGCACATGTAAATGTATTGTAATGTTTGTGGAATAAGTATCTCTCCAGCCCAAAAAAATAGAAAGGTATGTGAGTGTGTGTGGGCGTGAATCTGTCTGGTGTCGCACAGTTAAACGCCGTAGGCACAGGCACAGGACGTTGGCAATCGACAAGCAGCAACAACGAACTTTTCTTTTAATACTCTTTTTTTTTTGGGCACCCTGTATAGCTGAGAGAGTGGGGGGAGATAGAGTAAGAGAACAAGCGAGAGTGAAAGAATGATGGAGTTTGAGAGTTGACAAAAACATTTAAGGTGGGGAAGACGGGGTAGGCAAGGCAAAAGAAACACTGGCAAAAATACACGATGAGAGCGTAAGAGAAAGAGCGAGAACGAGTGAGATGAAGTGGAGCGGGAAGGAAATCGCAGCGATGACGATCGAAGGTTTGGCAGTGGAGCAATGAAGTGGAACAAGAATTATGGTGGATGGAGGATGAAGTGTGACGATTGAAGGAGTGGAGTGTGACGTTTGGAGAGTGGAGATTGGAGTGTGATTGTTTGGTTGTTGTGATTTTGTTTTGTGAGAGTGTGAGCGTGTGTGATGTTGGTTGGCTTAGGGGGAAGGAGTGTTATGAGCGGTATGAGCGAGTATTTTTGAGCGAGAAGGTTGCGGAAATGTACGTAGAGCTGAAGCACGATCGATAACAGTATATCGATAACATTTTAAATTTTTTGTACTACTAGTTGTGATCAAATTAAAATTTTGTTTGGATTAATTGATTGATATGTGAAAAAATCGATTTCGAATTATATTATCGATAACATATTTGATGAAAGTTATTCAGCTGAAGTTGTAACTTTACCAATGATATTTTTTTTATGGTAAGTGTGGTTGTGTTGTTTTGAGGTTGAGAGGATTGTGAGTTCAAAAAAAATGCAAAAAGGAAACTCGGATAGGCTACATATAAGTTATGGGCTTATATATAGGAAGAAGCACAAGCACAAGCAAATATTAATATGAGTGAGTAAGATAGCGAGAGCGTAAGTGAGTGAGGAAGAAGGAAGCAGACGAGGTGAAAGTACGCACGATGAGTGGCGGTTACTTAATTGGCTTTTCTTTTTTCTTTTGATATTTTGATTTGATTGATTGATTGATCAAATTTTGATATTTGATTGATTATTGGTTGTGGTGTGATGTGATGGCTGTTGATAACATATAGTATGTATATAGATAGCTGATATTACTTTTTGTTTTTTGGTTTTGTTTTCGGTATTTTGTACTCTACTTGGAATTTTGGTAACGGTAATCGGTTATCGATATTTTGATAATTATAGGTACTTTTTGGTGGTAAATTTGGTAGCATTTTTTTTTAAGTATTGTTTTTTTTTTTTTTTTGGTATAGATATATAATAGTTTATTTTGTTTTGAGGTCGTGGCGCTCGCCGCTCGCATTTGTCCGCCCCCTTTGCACCAAATCATCACACTCACCAGTGTGCCACATGTAGTGGTTAACATAGTGTTCCTTGCGCGTAAAGGACTTCTTACAAATATCGCAACGATGTGGCGTCTCACCCGTGTGTTTGCGCACATGGTTGACCATGTGCTCCTTGCGCGTAAACGTCTTGGCGCAGTACTGGCAACGGAACGGCGTTTCGCCCGTATGCGAACGAAAATGATTGTCCAGATGCTCTTTGCGCGCAAATGTCTTTTGGCAAATGGTGCAGGCGAATGGTTTGTCCGTTGAATGACGTTTCATGTGACGCTCCAAACTGGTATTGTTGGCAAACACATTGAAGCACACAATGCATGTGAACATGGGACCGCCAATATGAATTTTACCATGACGGGTCAAATCCTGCGATGTGGTAAAGCCCTGACCGCACACCTGACACATAAATGGCTTGCGCTCGCTGTGGTAGCGACGGTGCACAATCAGCTGATAACGAAATTGAAACATTTTCCCACAAATATCGCACACATGCGTCCCAGTCGCAATCGGTGTGCCATCGGGGGCCAAGGCAACGCTCGATTGACCATCGACGCCATGGATGCCGCCCTCCATTTTCGGCATCAGCAGTTCACCGGTTGTTGTCGTTGTCGTCGAACTGTTATTGTTGTTACTGTTACTGTTACTAGTGTTATTATTGCCCCCACTGTTATTCCCGCTGTTGTTGTTATTGTTGCTACCTGAGCTAGTTGTCGTCACCGTGGCACTGCCCTGCTGTGTTCCAGCATTTGTGCTAGTCACAGCTTGTTGCTGTTGCTGCTGTTGTTGCTGCTGCTGTTGTTGTTGTTGCTGCTGTTGTTGTGCTGACGCTGCCGCTGATGCGGCAGCTGCAGCTGCGGCTGCTGCATTGGCCGAGGCCATTACAGCAGCGACAGTTGCATTATTTGTGGACACCGCCGCTGCGGCTGCAGCTGCGCTAGCCGATGAATGCGTCGTGGATGCTGCTGTTGCTTGCGGTGGCAGTGGCGGTGGCGGTGGCAGTTGTGGCGGTGGCAACTGACTGCCATGCACCGCCGCCACATGATTCACCACATCGCCATGGATTTTGCCAAAGACCTCGTGATACGTAAATAATTGCGATATATCCTCAATGTTCACTTTATACATTTCAATGCCGCCGTGTGCTGTTGTCGGTTGTTGCTTATTCCCTCCGTCCACTTTACTATTATTATTATTATTCTGATGATGCTGCTGTTGAAGCTGCTGATGTTGCTGCTGAAGATGAGCAAGATGATGATGTTGTTGATGCTGCTGCTGCTGTTGCTGTGGATCGCTGGCTTTGTGGCCCAAAGTGATGGTGGTGCCACCGCCAGTGGTCACCACCGGTGCCGAAACCACCGAAGGTGCCGAACTGGCAGCGCTCACGTGCTGCATTTAGAGTATAACGAACGAATTTTGACTGCTCGCTTTGTGGCCTCCGTCTCGAAATAAAATTGTATTCATCAAATTCTTATTGGATTGGACTTAAAAGTGTGTGTCTAACGTGACTTATTTCTGTTTCCTGCTGCAATTGCTGCTGCTACTTTTGACTGCAATTGTATTTCAAGATGTTGTTGTTGTTGTTGTTGCTGTTGTAGGTGTTATTAATGTAGTTGCTGTTTGCTACATTATATTCTCGTTTGTTGTTGTTGTTGCTGTCGACTGCTGTCTTGCGCTGGCCGTTGTGGCTACAAAAAGTCAAGTGAAGGAATATTTGTTGTCTCTGATTATTGAAGAATGAGTTTTGCGGCGCTTTGGCCAAATTACCATGCAGCTTCTTATTCTTCTTAACACATCACTGTAGTTGCTCGCAGTATTATTGTTGTTATTGCCTCTCTCGATCCACCTGCAAAATGTAAACAAAGCGAAGATCAGTATATTTATCGGTATTTTTTGGTGCCACAGTTAAGCTAAACTTGTATTGTCTAACACGAAATGTCTTACTATCATTTCTACAAGGCATAACAGATTTCTTAATATGTTTGAATAATATATATTATATTTCAGTGTCATATTCTAAATAAATATTTGGGAAATGCCAATATTTCAACCCAATGTGTAACATCTGCGCAGTTAACAGCGCGTTAACAGTAAGCGAACATTTTGCAAGTAACGATTTGTTTTGTCGTAGTTTTTCAAATGTTGTTGTTGTGTTATTGTAAATGCAGAAATGCAAAACTAATGCTATCCGAGCATTAACCCTTCAAGTACAGTTGAGCTCACACACAATCACAATTCTCGTGTGTAAAGATGTTCAAAAATGCTGCTGGGCAGTTATTGATTTTGTAATATCAAATGATATAAATTGCCCATTAGCAAAAGAGAGAAAGAGAGAGGAGTGTCCTGCACACAATGAAATAACTTTATATAAATTGTAAAAGCAAAACACACACACACAGAGCGACGAAAAGGGAGTGGAGAACTGTGATGATGTTTGGGTGTGAAGTTGGGCTATGTCAATGCCTCGCCTTAGCAGGATTCAGGATTTAGATATCCAATCAGAGTATGCAAGCAGCATTTGATAGAAATGTTTTGAGAGCCGAGAAGAATGTATGTAGAGAGGTGGAGAGAGAAATTGTGGAGAATGTTATATGGAGAGATGGGGAGGCGGGCAGGTGGCTGATGTAAATATTAAGAAGTACAAATCGATTAAAGACAACGCGCCTTGAAGCATAAGTGTTGTAACTACGAATGTGTGTGTGTGTGCGTGTAGGACAAGAGGGAAGTTAAAGTAAGCGGTGGTGAGAGAGTGTGAGCAAGCGAGCGAGCGCGCGCGCACGACGAGTGGGGGTTGTGAATGAAGAGTGAGCGAGCGAGTGGGTTGTTTGCATAGGTCCTGGAGCTGAGCTGAAGTAAGCGCTTAAGCTGCTGCTGTACAGCTCACAGCACCACTTCCCCTCGCCTGCTCTCCCAAAAGCTTGCGCGCCGCTCTCTCACTCTCTGCGCCTTTACATTTAGATTGTTTTCACTGGCCCAGCAAATAATTCAGCTAAACAGACGACACACTCACACACACATACAAAAACAATACAAATACAAATAAAGAGAGAGAACGAGAGCGCAACGAAACGGGGAGTGGAAGTGGGCGAGTTCATGTAACACAAAAAGGGCGCCACTTTTTATGTGGTGAGGTAGGAATACATATACTAACACACAGCTACAAACACAAATACATATGTAATATATGTAACTTCAGTTACATTATTCTAACTGGGCCCGGGAAAATGGGCGGAGCGGGCATGAGCAAAAGCTGATAAATCTAAACACTAAAATAACTGAAATAGAAAAACATTTGAAAGTCACATGAAAACGTTACATGTAAATTGCAAATATTTTGAAATAATGTATTCCACATTGTTCTCTTATTGGTATCCGAATTCCTATTAGAATACATGAAAATATAAATCGTTATTTTAAATAAATAACTCAAAAACCAACTAATCCCAAATCAATCCTCATTTAAAATAATAGAAAATTATAGTATTCAAATTTTGATAAAGCACAATTTTTAAATATTGTTAGTTTATTAAGATGAACTTTAATTTTCAATAAGATATCTCTTTTTATTTATTTTCGCTTGGAATAGCAAAAAAAAAATAGAGTTTCTTATAGCTGAAACATTTCCCACTTTGTACATGGAAACATTTAAGCTGACACCAGTGTGCAGGAGTCATAAATGCTAATTTACGCTTCGATTGCAATTCACAATTCTATCGACGTTATCGAAACACTAATAGAACACCATGACCTTCTTCCTATTGGCACTTACCTTATGCAATGCACTTAATATTTTTCGACAACTAAACGAAATAATTGTCGTCGTTTTGTCTCACCGGGAGCAAACGTTAAATGTCTAGTATATAATAGTTAATTATTAACCGGCAGACACGCTTTATGCACTTTCAATCAAGTATTTTGAGTTACGTTTTGTGGGACACCTGCAAAAAAACACAAGAGAGCCAAACGATAAACGATAACAACAGAGTACTGAGCAAACAGAGCGTTCGGTGAGCAACAGTTTGTTTTGTGTTTATGTTTACGCGAAATAATCAAACGGACACCGCGCGCGCGGTACAGTCGTCTTAACCCCCTCCCACCCATTATTTACGCGCACTGCAGAGAGACCCCGTGAGCAAGCCGTTCACACGGCGGCAGTGGGAGGGAGACGACGTGACGCAGCAGCAGCAGCAAAAGTAAATCAAGTGAAAATTATTTGCAGTCAATATGCAAAGAGCACACAAACACATACACATGCATGCATCTACGTGTATGTGTATCGCTTCTGCGTGTGCAAGTGTGTATGTGCGTAAGCACAGATGAAAGCTGCGTCGTAGTTCATTTCAACGGCGCGGGGGGTAACAGACAATTGGCAGGCTGGGCTAACATGATTGAGTGATTGAAATTGCATACACATTCATACGTACAAATGTATGTACAGTGGAGCACGACATACTTGATCCAATCTGTTTTAAAAATGTTAAAGGCATTTATAATTTTAAACTAAAATAATTTAAAATTTACATATTGATTGCATTTATAAAAATAGTTTAATTTTTGGCAAAATATTTATTTTTGCCTCTATAGGGGGCATGCATTAAAACTCGTTCATTCAACATTTTTAACTCAACACACACATGCTCATAAATCATAAATTCTCAATACTATCTCAAAACGCGATACACGGTGCTAACAAATCAAATTAATTGTATCTACTATAAGTACATACAATGTATGTAAGTATGTATATGTGTGTGTTTAGCTATAGTATGTGTGTGTACTATATCTATTGCGGTATGTGCGTGCATTGCCCGTCGTCGTCTTCTAGATGATGGAGCTCTCGTGCTTTGGCTTCGCTTTTGGCTGCCCCGCCAACAAAATACAAAACACAAATACAATAAAAAAAAAAGAAGAAAAACGTTCTCTTTTTGTTCCTCGCTCTCATTCTCTCTCTCTCTCGTTCAATCTATCATGCTCTCTGGTTACTCGGCTTGCGGTCGTCTCTCTTTCATTTACTTTGTGCACTTTTATGCTTTGCTTTATTTGTTGTTTCGTTGTTCACGCTCACACGACATTCGCAGCAGTGAGTTGCTCTCTCTCTCTGTCCCTCCCTCTCTCGTACGCTGTTGCTGCGCCTCTCTCTCCTTCTCACATTTTGTAGCAACGAGCCGCCGCTTACATTGCTTCTCATTATTCATTGAACGACAACGCTCCCCCGTTGCTCCCCACACACACACACATACACACACCCCTTGGACGATTTGCACGACGCCTAAAGCGGAAAACCAATAAAAACGAATTGAATCGCAAAGCGTAAGTACAAAATAAAGCGAAAAAGGCTGGCACAGGCAAAAACGAGAAACAACTCAGAAAGCTACAGTTGAGTGGGTTCGCTTAAAACATACCCGTCACATTTTATTGCAATGCTGTTGCACTTCAATATTTGCCCTATTAAATAGTTGTTTTTAATTGTAACAAAAGCATTATTCGCAGCATTTATTGCCTTGTTTATAATTGAAAACTCATCATATTTTGTAAACTTCTACGATTCCCACTGACCTATCATACTCCTTATAATATGTGAGTGACGGGTATAAAAATGAAAGCTAAGGCGAGCGCGGAGCGAAACGAATTGGTGGGGAGAGCAGCAAAGAGTGGAGAGGGGAAAAGCGACGAAGAGTCAAACAGTACAGGCGGCGCATACAAGTTTTGCGTTTTGCCTACATTCTATGCCGAACTCGAGTTATAGTTATAATTATTGCTGCCGTCTCTCGGCTTTTTAATTTTTAATTTTTTGTTTGGTTGTCGCTCAATTTTTCGAGAGACAGAGACAACGACAGAGGGGGGAAATAGAGGCACGGTGCGGCAGAGAGAGACGCATATTTTCATTACAGCCAATTAGTGTGCATTTCATAATTGTTTAATAAAATACAAAAATACAAATATTTCAAATGGAAAACTTGTAGAGAAAAATATCGTATATTAAAAAGCCCACTAAATAGTCGCTTAGATTAATGCAACCAAGCCCTGAAAAATTGCAATTGCACAAATTCAAGTCTAATCAGAAAACTGCAATTAATGTAACCATATGGTAGCCAAAAAAAAGAATAATCTAAAAATGTAATTTTTTGAGAAGTCCATACGCACACACACATGCTCATTTAACCATATATATAGTGTAGTACATTGCAAGCATCTCAGTTGCATTTGCATTTATTAATACGAAAAAAATGAATTTTTTCGAAAATGCAACCCTGTGCTGTGTGTGCCGCCTTGCAAACAAGAAAATGACACGATGATGACGTTAATGGGAACTCGGTACGTGTGTTAGTGTATATGTGTATATTTATTACGCACACACACACTCACGATCTACATATATAAGCCCACAGATACAATACATAGACAAAACACAGCAGCTCACGTATCTCACATACG